>NC_085990.1:54101625-54289125 GCF_030014385.1 Trichomycterus rosablanca | reverse complement strand
GAGAGAGTGTGAGAGCTGTACTACTAAATTGAACACACCTGCTCCCTATGCACACCTGAGACCTAGTAACACTAACGAGTCACATGACATTTTGGAGGGAAAATGACAAGCAGTGCTCAATTTGGACATTTAGGGGTGTAGTCTCTTAGGGGTGTACTCACTTTTGTTGCCGGCGGTTTAGACATTAATGGCTGTATATTGAGTTATTTCGAGGGAAGAATAAATTTGCACTGTTATATAAGCTGCACACAGACTACTTTTCATTGTGTCAAAGTGTCATTTTGTCAGTGTTGTCCCATGAAAAGATATACTTAAATATCTGCAGAAATGTGAGGGCTGTACTCACTTTTGTGATACACTGTATATTTGTCTGCGACAACAAAAAAAGTGTAAGAAACCATCTGTACCTGACAGTTCATGCAGTGCAAAGGTGGCACTTAAACTTTACCAACTGGCACACTGTGCACATAAGAGGGATTTTTCCGGGTGGGGTCTGCATCCGGAAAAGGGACATCACGTCACCACTGGGGCAATCTGCTCTTCCAGGGCGGTTCCAGAGTAATACCCAAAGCTCTGCAACATTGGCATAAGAAAGATACAGCAGAAAACCTGACTGGACCCAGCAGCCTGGCACCACAGTTTTAGACAAAAACAGGTTTGCCAGCTGGTGGAGCTGAGAGGGAGAAGCCGAGAAAAAACTCGGGTGATTGTCAATCAAGAGAATCTGACACATCAATCATCTGCACCTCAGTGCCCCCTCTGCTGGCCAAAATGGCAAACTTTAGAATGTCATTCAGAAGATGTCACGATAAAACACAGTACCTAAAATTTACCAGGAAGATGTTGTGGCACTGATCTTGAAGGCAGCTGTAGCTGGTTAAGTCGGTTAGGGTACTGGACTAGTAATCAAAATATCACTGGTTCAAGCCCCACCTTGAAATCGTCCAAAATCTCTTGGTATGCCGACGCATTAAGAGTTCCTTTCACTGGAACTAAGGGGTCGAGCCCAACTCCTGAAAAACACCCCCACACCATAATCCCCCCTCCACCACACTTTACACTCGGCACAATACAGTCAGACGAGTATCGGCCAGTGATAGCTCAGTGGTTAAGGTACTGGGCTAGTAAACAGAAGGTTGCCGGTTCAAGCCCCACCACCACCAAGTTGCCACTGTTGGGTCCCTGAGCAAGGCCCTTAACCCTCAATTGCTCATTGTGTTCAGCTCATTGTGTAAGTCGCTTTGGATAAAAGCGTCTGCTAAATGCTGAAAATGTAAATGTAAATGTGCTATCGGTTGAAAGAGCGCTTTCTGAACCAATCAGAGCTTCTGATTGTAATTGTTAGTAAGAAATGCTGTTATTTGCATTTATTCAGTTTGCGGCACACAGATGACATGGTAATGAAACGCTCGATCGGCTTTCTAACGACTTCCTGTTTTACTTCACAACCGGGAAAAGTTTGGAGGTTTTTAATTATAAGCACATTTACAAAATAATGGATTCTATTCCTAATGGGACGCACGCTTATAAATGTAATAGCATTTGGAAGAACAGAAGCTCAGGTAAGCAGCGGTTATAATTGTTTTTGCTGTGTTTGGGATTTTGGCCGCTGTGCCGTGATTTATCGAGCGCTTTTGTTCTGTAATGAAAACAAAACGTATCAGTTGAAGCTTTCAACTGGAACCTTCTTGTTACAGAAATTACATTCATTTACACAAGGAAAATAAAAGCACGAAGTAAAACGGCTAAATACACTCGCTAATCTGTTGTTTTTATCTGAACTTACAGATTATTTCTTTATTTCTACGCTACATTTATAACATATATTTGACTCCTGACTCGGACTCTAGTCTAAAGACTCGTGACGACCCGGACTCTAGTCTAAAGACTCGTGACTTGACTTAGACTCTAGCCTAAAGACTCGTGACTTTACTTAAACTCTAGTCTAAAGACTTGTGACTTGACTTAGACTCTAGTCTAAAGACTCGTGACTTGACTCTGACTTTAGCCTTAAGACTCGTGACTTGACTTAGACTCTAGTCTAAAGTCTCGTGACTTGACTCGGACTCTAGCCTAAAGACTCGTGACGACGTAGTCTCTAGCCTAAAGACTCGTGACTTGACACTGACTCTAGTCTAAAGACTAATTTTTAATTGCCACGAACCTAATGCGGGCCGGTTGGGGATGTCTCGAGGTACAATGCCCAGGTCTGCTCTAAACCCTGGATTTATTTTCCTTATGAGTTTGATTTTATTGCAGTTTTTCACACGTACCTCATGTTTCTGTCCACCCTGTTTTTTCTTACTACTGTCTCTTAAAATGAAGAACTGTTTAACATACTGACAACATTTCCTGGAGGGAAAACGACTGTGGAAGATGAGCGGCTTATTAAACTCCTCATGTTAATGTTGTTTTTTCCACATTTTATCCTAAAAGTCTTTTATGGTCAATTTAAAAATTATCAAGAGTCAAGAGAGAGAGTCAAGAGAGGTTTATTGTCATTTCAGCTCTATACGAGTACATACTGAAACAAAACAACGTTCCTCCAGGTCCAGGGTGCAACACAGAACAAAAAGTGCAAGACAGTACAGTACAGTGCAGGTGGACAACATCACAATAAATACAAGAATGCCTAAAATAAATAAGACAAGACTAGAGACAAATGTTGGTCTGTACATGGTACTGAGTACATAATGGTGAGGTAGATAAGTTATGTGTATCAGTCAAGTTAACTCAGACTCATTTATATAACGCTTCTTACAATGAACATTGTCTCAAATCAACTTTACCCCTGCTGAGCAAGCCGAGGGCGACAGTGGCAGGAAAAACTCCCTTAAAAATTACAGAAAGAAATCTTGAGAGGAACCAGACTCAACAGGGACCTCCATGCTTCTTGGGTGGCCTGGAGGAGTTCTTTATTCCAGTCTTTGAAGAAGACCTGGACATTATTAGCTCTTGTCATTTTGTTGCAGCATGCCAGATTTCTGTCCCATCTAGTAGGGGCAGGCCAGATTTTTGTTTTACCATGCTGGGTTCCTATAACATCTAGTAGGGGTACTCCAGGTTCCCATGCCATCTTGTAGGAGCACACCAGGTTCCTGTCCCCTCTAATAGGAGCAGCACTGTTGGTCCTGCAGTCTCGATCCACAGTCATCAACCTCGGAAGGATAAACAGGTTTCCGTCAGAACCACCTCGGAGTAAAAAACAGAAGATGAAGTTACAATGTGGAATCATCAAAATATCAGTTTACAGAGAGTAGCGGCAGGGAGTAAAACTTAAAGTAAAAAGGAGTTGGAGTACAGAGCACCTACAGGAGCCGTAGTAACATCGAAAGTATACTTAGCTTTAGATGAAGCGGTGGAGTTGCTAGACATCCTGGGAAGGTGCTGTCCGTCCATGAAGTGAGTATGAGTGTGTTCGAGTGAGTGCCTTACATATAAATATATACATACACATACACACATATACATACATACATATATATATATATATATATATATATATATATATATATATATATATATATATATATATATATATATATATATATATATATACAGTGTATCACAAAAGTGAGTACACCCCTCACATTTCTGCAAATATTTCATTATATCTTTTCATGGGACAACACTATAGAAATAAAACTTGGATATAACTTAGAGTAGTCAGTGTACAACTTGTATAGCAGTGTAGATTTACTGTCTTCTGAAAATAACTCAACACACAGCCATTAATGTCTAAATGGCTGGCAACATAAGTGAGTACACCCCACAGTGAACATGTCCAAATTGTGCCCAAAGTGTCAATATTTTGTGTGACCACCATTATTATCCAGCACTGCCTTAACCCTCCTGGGCATGGAATTCACCAGAGCTGCACAGGTTGCTACTGGAATCCTCTTCCACTCCTTCATGATGACATCACGGAGCTGGTGGATGTTAGACACCTTGAACTCCTCCACCTTCCACTTGAGGATGCGCCACAGGTGCTCAATTGGGTTTAGTCCATCACCTTTACCTTCAGCTTCCTCAGCAAGGCAGTTGTCATCTTGGAGGTTGTGTTTGGGGTCGTTATCCTGTTGGAAAACTGCCATGAGGCCCAGTTTTCGAAGGGAGGGGATCATGCTCTGTTTCAGAATGTCACAGTACATGTTGGAATTCATGTTTCCCTCAATGAACTGCAGCTCCCCAGTGCCAGCAACACTCATGCAGCCCAAGACCATGATGCTACCACCACCATGCTTGACTGTAGGCAAGATACAGTTGTCTTGGTACTTCTCACCAGGGCGCCACCACACATGCTGGACACCATCTGAGCCAAAAGAGTTTATCTTGGTCTCGTCAGACCACAGGGCATTCCAGTAATCCATGTTCTTGGACTGCTTGTCTTCAGCAAACTGTTTGCTGGCTTTCTTGTGCGTCAGCTTCCTTCTGGGATGACGACCATGCAGACCGAGTTGATGCAGTGTGCGGCGTATGGTCTGAGCACTGACAGGCTGACCTCCCACGTCTTCAAGCTCTGCAGCAATGCTGGCAGCACTCATGTGTCTATTTTTTAAAGCCAACCTCTGGATATGACGCCGAACACGTGGACTCAACTTCTTTGGTCGACCCTGGCGAAGCCTGTTCCGAGTGGAACCTGTCCTGGAAAACCGCTGTATGACCTTGGCCACCATGCTGTAGCTCAGTTTCAGGGTGTTAGCAATCTTCTTATAGCCCAGGCCATCTTTGTGGAGAGCAACAATTCTATTTCTCACATCCTCAGAGAGTTCTTTGCCATGAGGTGCCATGTTGAATATCCAGTGGCCAGTATGACAGAATTGTACCCAAAACACCAAATTTAACAGCCCTGCTCCCCATTTACACCTGGGACCTTGACACATGACACCAGGGAGGGACAACGACACATTTGGGCACAATTTGGACATGTTCACTGTGGGGTGTACTCACTTATGTTGCCAGCTATTTAGACATTAATGGCTGTGTGTTGAGTTATTTTCAGAAGACAGTAAATCTACACTGCTATACAAGTTGTACACTGACTACTCTAAGTTATATCCAAGTTTCATGTCTATAGTGTTGTCCCATGAAAAGATATAATGAAATATTTGCAGAAATGTGAGGGGTATACTCACTTTTGTGATACACTGTATATACAGTGTATCACAAAAATGAGTACACCCCTCACATTTCTGCAGATATTTAAGTATATCTTTTCATGGGACAACACTGACAAAATGACACTTTGACACAATGAAAAGTAGTCTGTGTGCAGCTTATATAACAGTGTAAATTTATTCTTCCCTCAAAATAACTCAATATACAGCCATTAATGTCTAAACCACCGGCAACAAAAGTGAGTACACCCCTAAGAGACTACACCCCTAAATGTCCAAATTGAGCACTGCTTGTCATTTTCCCTCCAAAATGTCATGTGATTTGTTAGTGTTACTAGGTCTCAGGTGTGCATAGGGAGCAGTTGTGTTCAATTTACTAGTACAGCTCTCACACTCTCTCATACTGGTCACTGAAAGTTCCAACATGGCACCTCATGGCAAAGAACTCTCTGAGGATCTTAAAAGACGAATTGTTGCGCTACATGAAGATGGCCAACGCTACAAGAAGATTGCCAACACCCTGAAACTGAGCTGCAGCACAGTGGCCAAGATCATCCAGTGTTTTAAAAGAGCAGGTTCCACTCAGAACAGACCTTGCGTTGGTCGTCCAAAGAAGCTGAGTGCACGTGCTCAGCGTCACATCCAACTGCTGTCTTTGAAAGCTAGGCGCAGGAGTGCTGTCAGCATTGCTGCAGAGATTGAAAAGGTGGGGGGTCAGCCTGTCAGTGCTCAGACCATACGCCGCACACTACATCAAATCGGTCTGCATGGCTGTCACCCCAGAAGGAAGCCTCTTCTGAAGTCTCTACACAAGAAAGCCCGCAAACAGTTTGCTGAAGACATGTCAACAAAGGACATGGATTACTGGAACCATGTCCTATGGTCTGATGAGACCAAGATTAATTTGTTTGGTTCAGATGGTCTCAAGCATGTGTGGCGGCAATCAGGTGAGGAGTACAAAGATAAGTGTGTCATGCCTACAGTCAAGCATGGTGGTGGGAATGCCATGGTCTGGGGCTGCATGAGTGCAGCAGGTGTTGGGGAGTTACATTTCATTGAGGGACACATGAACTCCAATATGTACTGTGAAATACTGAAGCAGAGCATGATCCCCTCCCTCCGGAAACTGGGTCGCAGGGCAGTGTTCCAGCATGATAATGACCCCAAACACACCTCTAAGACGACCACTGCTTTATTGAAGAGGCTGAGGGTAAAGGTGATGGACTGGCCAAGCATGTCTCCAGACCTAAACCCAATAGAACATCTTTGGGGCATCCTCAAGCGGAAGGTGGAGGAGCGCAAAGTCTCGAATATCCGCCAGCTCCGTGATGTCGTCATGGAGGAGTGAAAAAGCATTCCAGTGGCAACCTGTGAAGCTCTGGTAAACTCCATGCCCAGAAGAGTTAAGGCAGTTCTGGGAAATAATGGTAGCCACACAAAATATTGACACTTCAGGAACTTTCACTAAGGGGTGTACTCACTTTTGTTGCCAGTGGTTTAGACATTAATGGCTGTATATTGAGTTATTTTGAGGGAAGAATAAATTTACACTGTTATATAAGCTGCACAAAGACTACTTTTCATTGTGTCAAAGTGTCATTTTGTCAGTGTTGTCCCATGAAAAGATATACTTAAATATCTGCAGAAATGTGAAGGGTGTACTCACTTTTGTGATACACTGTATATATATATATATACATACATGCACACACACAAAGATATATACAGTATGGTCCCTCAGTTCAGATTAGATTTTAGAAATCTGATGGCTTGTGGTATGAAACTGTTACACAGTCTATTTGTGTTTGTGCGAATGCTGCGGTACCTTCTCCCGGATGGTAGGAGAGTAAAAAGTCCATGCAATGGATGTGATGAGTCTTCCACAATGCAGAGAGCTTTGCAGATGCAGTGTTTGTTGAAAATGTCTGTAATAGATGGAAGAGAGACTCAGATAATGTTTTCAGCTGCCCTCACTACTCGCTGGAGAGTCTTGCAGTCAGATGCGGTGCAATTCTCGAACCAGACCATGATGCAGTTGCTCAGGATGCTTTCGATAGTTCCTCTGTAGAATGTGGTGAGGATGGGCGGTGGCAGGTGAGCTTTTCTCAGTCTCCTCAGAAAGTAAAGACGCTGTTGGGCTTTCTTGGGTGGCGCTGGTGTTGAGGTTCCAGGGGAGGTTCTCTGCCAGGTGAACACCAAGGAATTTGGTGCTCTTGACGATCTTCACAGAGGAGCCATCGATGTTCAGTGGAGAGTGGTCACTCTGTGTTCTTCTAAAGTCGACGACCATCTCTTTAGTTTTGTCAACATTCAGAGACAGGTTGTTGACTTTGATGAGGCCCACCACGGTTGTGTCATCCGCGAACTTCACGATGTGATTTGTGCTGTGCATTGCTGTACAGTCATGAGTCAGCAATGTAAACAGTAATGGGCTGAGTACACAGCCCTGAGGGCCCCCAGTGCTCAGTGTCACACTAAAAAGATGTTCTTTGTCTGATTAAACTTTTATGTTAGCATGGTTTTGCTCACTTGCTAGCTAATAGCTAATTTTATGTCAGAATGTCCATCCTGTTATGGTCCACCCTGTTACAACCTAATACGCAACAGGGTGGACGTCACAGTGTATATGAGGTTTATGTGTAAATATATGTGAAATGTATGTGAAAATATAACATGTCCTTTTTATAATAAAACATGAAAAACAACTTTTTAAGGTCCAAAAGAATTACCAGAATTACCTCAAGATCAACACCAGCAAGACAAAAGAGCTGCTGGTAGACTTTCAAAGGACTAAACCACATCTACTGAAACCGGTGAGCATCCAGGGATGGAATATCGAGATTGTTAACTCCTATAGGTACCTGGGTGTTCACCTCAACAATAAACTGGACTGGTCTAGCAACACACAGGCCTTGTATAAGAAAGGCCAGAGCAGACTCCATCTGTTGAGGAGGCTCCGGTCTTTTCGAATACAGGGGGACCTTCTCAGCTCTTTCTATGATTCATTGGTGGCATCAGCCATTTTCTACAGAGTTGTCTGCTAAACTACCTGTCCTGTCAGGAATGTAACCAAACCACCTCAAAACAATAAAATGACGACCCCTAGTGGTTAATGGTTCCAATTCAAAGAACAGAGATCAGTGCATGGGTGATAAATTTAGCAAAACTACAAAGAGTTAAGTCTAAAAAGACAGGGAGTGGAAGAAGATTTTTACTCTAAAATAAATATACTTAAATATAAATATAATATTTATAATTATATATATTTATATTTATAAATATAATTAGTGTTTTTTGAGCTCGGGCAATAAGAGAGGGTAAAGTAAAACCTCCCGAAAAACAGGGACCAACGAGCCTGCCGGGAGTTCAATCTTTTGGCCTGCTGGATATATGTGAGGTTTTTATGATCCGTCCAAACTAGGAACGGGTGTGTAGCTCCCTTGAGCCAGTGGCGCCACTCCTCCAGTGCCAGTTTGACCTCGAGGAGTTCCCTATCACGAATAGGGTAATTGCGCTCGGCCAGGGTGAGCCGATGGGAGTAGTAGACGCAGGGGTGTAGTTTCTGATCCTCCCCCAAACATTAAGAGAGGATGGCGCCTATGCCCACATTCGATGCATCCACCTCCACAATAAACGGGAGCTCTGGGTCAGGGAGACGGAGCACAGGGGGAGAGGTCAGAAGCTCCTTAAGGGTGTCAAATGCCTCTTGGGCCGATCGGGACCACTGAAAGGGGCCTGTGGACCGTTTGGTGAGCTCAATGAGTGGAGCTGCGACGGAGCTGAAGTTCCAGACAAACCACTGGAAAAAATTGGCAAATCCCAGAAAGCGCTGAACTTGGCACAACGAGGAGGGAACCGGCCAGTCTTTGACTGCTTGATTTTTGGCGCGATCCATCCTTAGCTCCCCGTGTGAGACTACGAACCCCCAAAAAGACACTGAGGGGACGTGAAACATAGATTTTTCCAACTTCACGTATAGGTTGTGTCTAAGGAGAAGTTGAAGAATCCGTCTAACCTGGACAATGTGTTCCCTTAGCGAACGGCTATAAATGAGGATATCGTCCAGGTAAATGAACGCATACTGATCCAGAGCCTCACAAAGTACCTCATTTATAAACATTGATACATAAACATAAACATGATACATTTATAAACTGTTTCCGGAGCGTTGGCGAGGCCAAAGGCGCGGTGAAGAGGCAATTGCTGAGCTTTGGCTCTACTGAACACCTCGGCTGAATCGTGATACACCGAGGGCACTGAAGTGAGATCCGGAAGAGGAACCAACGGCTTACCCGGCTGATCGCCAGGTGGCAGGGACCGAATAAGGCACGATTCCTGACACCTGGGGCTCCACGAATAAACCGAGCCTGACTTCCAGTCGATGGCTGGGTTGTGGAGCCTGAGCCATGGATAGCACAGGATAGCTTGCATTTTGGGAGAGCGGGTAATAAAGAAAGAAAGGGTTTCTGAGTGATTCCTTAGCCGCATGGTAATGGGAGGGGTTTTAAATCGAACTGACTCCCCCCCAAGAGAATGCCCGTCAATCGCTACTATAGGAAGTGGAGCAACCAATGGTTGCGGAGTGAGGCCCAGGTGGTTGACCAGTTGGTGATCCATGAAATTATTGGCGGCCCCCGAGTCTACCTAGACTGCTAAACTGTCAGAAGACCCCCCTTCCCAATCAAAAGTAGCCGTAAATTCGAGGCCTAAGTCGGGAGCAGTGAGCCGAGCCCCCATTCAGGGACGGGCCGGCGCATTTCCCGGTTGTGACAGTCGGTGTTGGCGTCTCAAGGCTCCGGGGCGCGTATTATGAGAAGTGCCTATTTGCATGGGTACTTCCCCTACTGGAGGAGGACCCGAGGGGTTGGGGGGTTGGGACCATGATCCCCGTGTGGCGGGTTGCCTCAGCCCGTTCACGGGCCTGTTGCTTTAGGCAGAGGTCCAGGCGGCTGACCACCTCAAAGAGGAAGGAAGGTCTCGGGTGGCCAACTCATCCTCGAGCCTTTCGCTGAGGCCCCTAAGAAAGATGGCCCTAAGAGCAGCCTGGTCCCAACCACACTCGGCAGCTAGGGTTTTGAACTCTATTATATAATCAATGACTGGCCGTGACCCCTGGCTCAACTCCAACAGCCGAGGCCCTGCCTCCTTCCCTCCCTGTGGAGCATAAAAGGGGTCCATCAGTGCTTTAGAGAATTCCTCAGCAGAACCACACTCAGGTGCCTTCTGTTCCCACAGGGCTGTGGCCCAGAGCAAGGCACAGTCTGAGAGGAGCGAAATCATATCGGCCACTTTGGACCATTCAGTGGGGAAGCGGGAGGACTGTAGTTCAAACACTAGGGAGCACTGTAGGACAAAACCTCTGCATCGTTGGATTTCCCCCAAAAAGCGTTCAGGAGGGGCGATCGGGGGTTCAGGGACATGGGTATGCAGCGAAGAGCTGGCCGGAGCCTTGGAGATCACCAGTGTGCTAAAGCGCTCAGCCAGCTCATTAAGCATGCCTTCATGCCGATGAATCGCTGACTCCTGCAGCTTGACTGCCTGCTGCAGAGTCAGGTTACCCGCTGAGTCCATTGTTGGTCATACCCTTCTGTTATGATTTTACTAGGGAGGACTCAATCACGGAGCGTCTGCTCAAAAGTACTTTTATTCGCTGCGCTTATTTTCACGTAGCAAGCACGATTCGATCCGATGAAGTCTAGCGCGAGTACACAGTGGCTTAACTAGGCGAGCTATAGCGGCACTGACGCGCAGAGCCTCGGGAGGGGATTTAAAGGTCAAACAAAGGAGTCACCTTCTTTAGCAAACTCAAACAAATGGTAGAAATTGAATAATTGGCAAACCTAGAAATATAATCTTTTGTTAACTTATGTCTTTATTTTTCGATAAATTATTTATGTTTTTAAACCAAGGAAAATAAAAGAAAGTGAGCACACAGAAAGCTCAATGGTATGCTTTTTGTACTAGAAAGTACTTTCGTGAGTGGGCGTGCCCCCACGGAAGTTTTTAGAAGGAAAGAATAGATAGCGGCACGTTTGCCCGTGCCATACAAAGTACACTGATTTAACTCGATCCCTCTTGGAAAAGAGCTGGGTGCCAGGGAATAGTGTAAGAGCAACTTACAGAAGTTTTAGTTTTAGAAACCCTGTTAGTTCGGGTTTGGTTTTTTTTTTTTTTTTTTTGCTGCAATGCTGCAAGAATTGAATGAGAGTTAGTAAGTAAGTCAGTACAAGTCAGCTTAAGTGTTCAGTAAAGAGGTGATGAAGTTTTTAACCATCTTTTAAAGAGAGCGAGAGACTCAGATGTTTGGACAGACAGAGGAAGTTCGTTCCACCACTTGGGTGCCAGTACAGAGAAGATCATTGATGCTGATGCTGATCTTCCTTTAGTCCTGGGTGGAGGATCAAGTCGAGCAAGACTAGTGGCTCGTAGTCGCAGCAGTGGGGTGATGATGAGGCAGCAGTGGGGTGATGATGAGGCAGCAGTGGGGTGATGATGAAGCAGCAGTGGGGTGATGATGTACAGCAGTGGGGTGATGATGAAGCAGCAGTGGGGTGATGATGTACAGCAGTGGGGTGATGATGAGGCAGCAGTGGGGTGATGATGAAGCAGCAGTGGGGTGATGATGTACAGCAGTGGGGTGATGGGACAGTGTTTAGGCTGCTCATGAGCACAGGAGCATAAATATCATAATTACCAAATACTAAGTGCACCAGCCACACCCCCTCACTTTAATTGGTCTCTGACTAACTACCCACAGGCATTTAAGAGGACAGCTGTGGGTCCACCAGTGGTGCCAACTTAGCAACTTTGTCGCTATATTTAGTGAGTTTTCAGACCCCTCTGTTAGCACCTGTTAGCACCTGTCTGTTACTGGTTTTGTCTTGTTTTTTGTTTGTCTTTGTCTAGTTCTTGTTTAGCTTAGCAGTTAGCTTTGTTCATGTATGTTTATATTAGTGTTAGCCTTTAGTTACCTTTAGCTTTTAGATTAACATTAGCAATTAGTGGTTAGCATTAGCATAGGGCTTGTGTTAGGTTCTCTTTTCTGGTTTAAACCTGTCTTGTGTTTTGTTTTTATTAAACCTGATTAACCACCTGTGTGTGTATGTGTGTGTGTGTGTGTGTGTGTGTGTGTGTGTTGATGTTTTAGTACATTATTTTGTGTACTGTAGTTTTGTTTAATAATTAAAAATAAATGTGCAACAACATAAACAATTGAAAGGGGGGCGATACATCAGAAATCTTCGGACAAAACTAACACACTATAAAGGCAACCACAAAACTCGAGGGATTTTAGGTTTGTTTACATAAAATGATGTGGACATTCCTTCTAATTATTCCATTCAGGTGTTCCAGCAATACCTGCTGTTGAAAGGTGTACATCAGTTACAGTGGCAAGAAAAAGTATGTGAACCTTTTGGAATTTTTTTGGTTTTCTGCATTAATCTGTCATAAAATGTCCCTAACCCCAACCCTAACCCCAACCCTGAACCTCATCCAAGTCAAGCGTATGGACAAATATAATGTGCCTAAAATAATAACACACAAAATCTTGATAATTCATGTCTTCATTGAGAACAACCATAAAAACCTCATAGTGCTGGTGGATAAAGTATGAGCTGGATCTGGAATACATCGTATCAAATCTCAGTTCTGCCTGCCGGCTAAGGCTGAGTGGCCACATGAACAACGATTGGCCTGTTGTTCAGATATGGGCGGGACTAAGCCGGATAGGGACTCTCTCATAACTAATGCAATTACGACCTCTGCTGGCTGATTGATGGCACCTGCACAGAGACGGGAAAAGAGTGCTCTCAGGGTGTGTCTCTCTGTACACAACGCTGAGCTGCACTGCACTCGTCAAAGTGTAGGTGATAAGATGCATACGACTGCTGCCCACGTGTCGGAGGGGGCGTGGGTTAGCTTTGTTCTCCTCAATCAGAGCGGGGATCGGCATTGGTGGAGAGCATAAAGAAGATAATTTAAAAAAAGAAAGAAAATGAGTTTGGAGGTGTGGACTAGAGCTACTTTGACTGATAAAAACCACTCAAACGTTTTGAGTTTGCTCCGCACAAGAAGGATACGTGTATGTGAGCCATGCATCGCCAAAAAAAATTTCAGAGGATCTACAATCAAAAATGGTTGATTTACATAAAGCTGGAAAGGGTTACACAGTGATTTCAAAGACTTTAGAAACTCACCAGTCTACAGTAAGGCAAACAATCTACAAATGGAGACATTTTGGGACTGTGGCTACTCTGCCAAGAAGTGGGTGCCCCATCTAAATGACCCCAGGAGCACAACGGAGACTCATCAATGAAGTAAAGAAACGACCACGAGTGACAGCCAAAGATTTAAAGGCATCATTGGTACAGGCTAACATCTGTGTTCATGAGTAGGACACCACGAATGAAGCTGCTGCTTACTAATAGGAACATGAATGTTAAATGAGTGTTCAATAAAGACCTGCAAGATCATATTTTTTTGTGTTATTAATTTAGGCACATTATATTTGTCCATACACTTGACTTGGATGAGGATCAGGGTTAGGGTTAGGGACATTTTATGACAAATTAATGCAGAAAACCATAAAATTCCAAAAGGTTCACATACTTTTTCTTGCCACTGTATATAAAATAAAGTTCGTGCCACTGGTTTTTATCCATTTTAGCACAAAGTGAGATCCATGAAAACCATTTGGACATTGATTATAAGTCGTTTTTTCATCCATTGTTTTGGAGCGAACTGTGCAAAAAGCTCTTGATCAGGTGTCCACATACTTTTGGCTGTATACAGTATGTAAACCTTTTCTGTTTTATAGAACGTTTCTACCACCCATGTGTTGATGTTTGTGGGTTCTCCAGGTTGCACCGAACTGAATCATCAGAACGACGTGACCGGATACATGGGCCAGTCTGTGTTACTGCCCTGTTCCTGCACTGAACCACGGGCCAAACCCAAACATCTCAGGTGGATCTTCTCTAAAGGTTCTGTTACTCAAGAAATCCAGCCAGAAGATCAGACCGGTCGTTACAGTAACAGGGTTCATCTGGTTAACACCCACCTACCGGGATTTGTTCTTCTAATCCTAACCAACCTGACAGAAGAGGATGGTGGCGTGTACACGTGTACCATCGGCAGCGACAGTAAACAGGTTCAACTCAAAGTCGAAGGTAAAGCTGAGTGTAAATCTGTGGGTCTGCCTGAAATAAAGAAATAATCTGTAAGTTCAGATAAAAACAACAACAGATTAGCGAGTGTATTTAGCCGTTTTACCTCGTGCCTTTACTTTCCTCCTCGTTGTGTAAATGAATGTAATTTCTGTAACAAGAAGGTTCCAGTTAAAAGCTTCAACTGATATGTTTTGTTTTCATTACAGAACAAAAGCGCTCACAGAACGGCACAGCGGCCAAAATCCCAAACACAGCAAAAAATCATAACCGCTGCTTACCTTAGCTTCTATTCTTCCAGATGCTATTACATTTATAAGCGTGCGTCCCATTAGGAACAGAATCCGTTATTTTGTAAATGTGCTTATAATTAAAAACCTCCAAACTTTCTCCGGTTGTGAAGTAAAACAGGAAGTCGTTAGAAAGCCGATCGAACGTTTCATTACCGCGTCATCTGTGTGCCGCAAACTGAATAAATGCAAATAACAGCATTTCTTACTAACAATTACAATCAGAAGCTCTGATTGGTTCAGAAAGCGGTTCTTACAACCATTAGCGCCAATTATGTAGGAGCGTTCCATTCACCCCGGTTGTTCCAGTGAAGTGCACTACGAAGGGTTTCACCATTTTAAATGAGGGAACAAAAATGTTCAAATGAAGTGAACTTCAGACTGTGTAGGGAGTAGGGAGCGACGCTTCATCACTATGCTGGAAGCTGCTGGAACATTTACACATTGTGTGTGTTGTGGGTTAAGACGGCCAAACCAGGTTAATTATCTCATGTTACTAATTGTTACGTTCCTCTAAAAGATAGTATTACTACGGTTAAGGAGGAGGTAACCATGTGACTGTGTGTTTAAGAAAAAGTAACTAAATAAATAAATAAGACCACGACCGTGTGTAAGAAATCCTGACGCTGACTCTCCCTCGGTGACGCGCTCCCTTAGCCCCGCCTTCTAATCTGCGCGCTTTCCATTCACAGGGTGCGGTTCATTAGTTCCGGGTTCTTTCTTTCTCTATTTAAGGTTTCCGTTTTCACTGTTCGAGTGCGAAGTATTTGATTTGCCGTCATACCGAGCGATTCTCTTTCCAGTTAACTTTTCTCCTGCGATTTACTTCCGTGTTTATCTACGTCGGGTGAGTGTGTGCGTGTGTGCGTAGCGTGTTCAGTTTTACGTTAGTCTGTGTGTTTCCCAGCGTTCTCCTTCACACGCGCCCCTCCTCCTTTCCCTGTTCTCCTTAGCATTTAGTTAGCCTGTGTTTAGGTGTATGTGTGAACTGTCCTGGTCTCTGTATTGTTGCTCCAGTGTTTTGTTTGTTTAGATCCATAGGTTTCTCACTCCTTTCCCTCTTCCTCTATCGCTGTTTGTTTGGAGCATTATTTGTCCTCACAGGTGGTTTGTGTTCGGCCGGCTGGGGTTGAGTTAGGTCTCACCCTAGCCCGCTCCTCCGGCGCGTCCCTACCTGTGCTTGAGTAGTTCGTCCTGTTTTTTCCTTTTCATTAACATTTCTCTCTTTCATACTAACATCCTCTCTGTCGGTGAACTAACGCTCTCTCTATCTCCCCCTACTAACTCTCTTACTTTTTCCCTATCCCTCGCTCTCCCTGTACTTCTCTCTCACTCTACTTGCTCTCGGTCCCGGCCGTTGGCCGCCTCGTTCAGTTCACCACCTCTCTGTCTCTTACTGTCCTATCTAGGTTTTTCTGTTCTCCTACTTCTCTCTCTCTTTGCTTCACCCTATTCTATAACTGTCGTGGAGTTTGTGATTCTCTTCTAAGCCTTCACCATTTGTCAGTATAGTCCTCTCCCTTATCTCTCTGTTAGTTCATAGTAAAATTTTTTCCTCTCCAGTATTTCCCTTTTTCTTTCGTCATCCCATTTTTGTTTTGCTGGTCGTTTGCTCGGTGTGTGCTCTGTTTTTTTTTGCCCTGCTACCTCCGACCGTATCTTTGTTCCTGTTGTTCTCTAATAAACGTTACGTGTTCTGCATCCTCGTCTCCAGACCACTCATTAAGCAGTTGTTGACAGAATACTTCGCCCAATATGGAGACGGCGGAACAACTTATCCAGCGCCTTATGAAGCAGATCGACGATCAGGGTAAGGCGATTCAGGCTCTCACCCAACAGGTCCAGAACCTCACCGTGGGGGGGGCCACGGCGGCTCCGCGGGTGCCCACAGCCAGTACCGCACCTGTCAACACCCCCGTCACCGCACAACCCACCACGCTTATCCCCATCCCGGAACCTCCTCCATACTCCGGGGACCCCGAGAGCTGTGAGGAGTTTCTACTAAAATTCTCGCTGTTCCTAGCCAGCAGACCGCTCACTCCAGAACGCAATGCTATCGCACTGCTTATCTCTAGGCTCACTGGTGAGGCCTCCTCGTGGGCCACGGCCATCTGGCTCACCAATGGTCCCGAAGCCCAGGACTTGCAGCGATTCCTTAAGGCGTTCCGTAGTACGTTCCACCACCCTCGTCATGGCGTCTCGGCCGGGGACGAGCTCCGTCAGCTCACCCAAGGGAAAAGAAGTGTTGCTGAATACTCCCTCAGGTTCCGCACCTTGGCTGCCTCTAGTGGATGGAATGAGATGGCACTTATATCCCAGTTTAAGGCCGGTCTCACACCCAGTTTCCAGAAGGAACTAGTTTATCGCTCCTTAAACATGAGCCTCGAGGAACTAATCGAGTTATCCATCCAGCTGGATCACCATGTTTTGTCAGCGACTCAGCACCCGTGTTCCAGTCAGAACCATCAGCTCCCTACCACCTCGAGCCACGTACCCATGGAGATGGGTCGGACACGTCTGACTGAACGGCAGCGAAGAGAACGTCTGAGAAGCCATCTTTGTCTCTACTGTGGAGAGGCTGGTCACCAACTCCCTGAGTGCCCTTCTAGGCCGGAGAGGTTAGCAGAGGCAGCAGGAGGAGCGAAGAGATCCAAGACGTCATCACAGAGCCCTAAACTTCATAAGGTGAGCGCGTTTCGTTCCATCCATAAGACCGAGTCTCGCCTCAATATCCAGTTGTCTCACAACTCCAATGTTTGCGTGTTAGCGGCTCTGATTGACTCCGGGTCAGAGGGTGACTTCATCGAGGACAGTCTGGTGCAGAGACTCCAGATACCATCAGTTCCTCTCCAAGCACCCCAACGTATTTCCGGAGTCAATGGTAGGATTGTGGGTAACATCACCCACCGCACCATCCCTATCTCCCTACGCATAGGGGCTCTCTACGAGGAGAAGAGGGCCCTGTACATCATGACCGCCACCATTTCGCCCATCATCCTGGGTCAACCTTGGTTGCGAGACCACAACCCCACTATGGCTTGGGTTCCTCTGGATATCTTGGCTTGGTCACCACAATGTCTCAAGCGGTGTCTGACGTCGCCAACCAAGAACATGTCTGTGGCGGCTACTAACTCCTCCTCTGAGATCCTTCCTGCTAACGTCCCTCCCGAGTATCGGGAATTAGCCATGGTATTCAGCAAGGGCCACGCCTGTCGTCTGCCATCTCACTGCGAGTACGACTGCGCCATTGACCTACTGCCAGGCTCCAAGATCCCTCGTGCTACGCCCTATCCTCTATCCGCCAAGGAGACAGGGATTATGGAGGAGTACATCAGCGAGGCTCTAGCGCAAGGGTTCATCCGTCCTTCCAAGTCCCCAGCTAGCTCCAGCTTTTTCTTTGTCCCCAAGAAGGATGGGACGCTCCGCCCTTGCATAGACTACCGAGAGCTTAACAAGATCTCCAAGCGTTATACCTATCCCATTCCACTCGTCCCGTCAGCACTGGAACAGCTACGGAAAGCCAAGATATTCACCAAGCTCGACCTTCGCAATGCCTGTAACTTGGTGAGAATCAAGGAGGGCGACGAGTGGAAAACTGCTTTTAGTACCACAGCGGGACACTATGAATATCTGGTTATGCCTTTCGGGCTAACCAATGCTCCGTCGGTTTTCCAGTGTTTGGTGAACGACGTATTAAGAGAGTTCCTGGGTAAATGTGCTATTGTTTACCTCGACGACATCCTCATCTACTCACCGGACTCCAGTTCCCACCAAGTCAACACCAAGAGTATTCTGAAACGACTGCTGGAACAAGGACTATACGTTAAAGCGGAGAAGTGCGAATTTGACCAGAGGGAGATTGCTTTCCTAGGTTACATCATCAATGACCAAGGGATCCAGATGGACCCCACGAAGGTCAAGGCAGTGCTAGAGTGGAAGACTCCCAAGTCCATCAAGGAACTGCAAAGCTTCCTGGGGTTCGCCAACTTCTTCCGGCGCTTCATACGTTCGTTCAGCCAGATCGCACTCCCTCTGATCAGCCTACTAAAAGGTAAACCCAAGAGGCTCTCCTGGTCCGAGGAGGCAGAGGCTGCATTCGAGAGGCTTAAGAGAGCGTTCACCACAGCCCCGGTGCTCGCTCACCCGGATCCCGAGTCTCCGTTCATTGTCGAGATCGACGCCTCCTCCCTGGGTGTAGGAGGCATCCTCTCCCAACGCCAAGGCGAACCTCCTAGACTGCACCCCATCGCTTATTTCTCCCGTAAACTCACGCTTGCCGAACAAAACTATCATGTGGGAGACCGGGAGCTACTAGCTATCAAACTTGCATTCGAGGAGTGGCGCCACTGGCTTATGGGCGCTAATTTCCCAGTCCAAGTCATCACGGACCACAGAAATCTAGAATATCTTAAGTGTGCTCGTCGACTTAATGCCCGGCAAGCCCGGTGGTCCCTGTTCTTCAACAGATTTGACTTTACGGTGACGTATCGGCCGGGCAAGGACAACGCTAAAGCCGACATTCTATCACGTAGGTATGAGAATCAGGAGAAGGCCGAACCTCCAGTCAAACCCATCCTGCCCTCACGAGCCTTTGTGCAGACCATTTCCTGGGAGATGGACAAGGAGATTCGGGAGGTCAACATCAAGGAACCACCGCCCGGTGAGATGAAACCTCCACCTAATAAGACCTATGTTCCTCCACAATTCCGTCGCCAACTCATCTCGTGGGCACACACGAACCCTAGTTCGGGTCATCCGGGGGCCGATCGGACTTTCGACAAGCTTAAACACAAATACTGGTGGCCTGCCATGCGGGCCGAAATAAGCAGAGACGTCGCCTCTTGCGCTATCTGCGCCGCCTCGAAGGTTCCTCGTCAGCTTCCCGCAGGCAAGCTTAAGCCCTTACCCGTCCCATATCGTCCCTGGAGTCACATAGCGATAGATTTTGTGACGGACCTCCCAGTATCTGAGGGCAATACCACGGTTCTCACGATCGTGGACCGTTTTTCCAAGGGGGTTAAATTCATTGCTCTGCCCGCACTGCCCTCAGCGTTCCAGACTGCTGAAACCCTTTTCCATGAAGTTTTTCGCCACTATGGCCTCCCGGAAGACATCGTCTCTGATCGAGGGCCCCAATTCACCTCGGCTGTCTGGGAGGCTTTTGTGAAGAAGTTGGGTGCATCCATCAGCCTGACGTCGGGATACCACCCCGAGAGTAATGGACAGTGCGAACGAGCCAACCAGGAGCTGTCTAAATTCCTACGATCCTACTGCCAGAGTAACCAACATGACTGGGCCACATTCCTCCCATGGGCTGAAATCGCCCAAAACTCCCTGAGGAGCTCCAGTACGGGGATAACCCCTTTTCAGTGTACCCTAGGTTCTCAACCCCCCTTCGCTCCATGGGACCCCACCCCTTCCAACGCCCCTGCTGTGGACGAGTGGTTCCGGAGAAGCGAAGACATCTGGGAGACTGTTCACCAGCGCATAACGGAGAGCAATGCCCGGACTAAACGCTTCGCTGACCGCAGAAGGAGTGAGGGTCCCACGTACCAGGTGGGAGACAAGGTATGGCTATCCATGAAGGACCTCCGTACCCCCGGCTCCAGAAAACTTACGGCCAGATACATTGGGCCGTTCTCTATAATCAAGAAGGTTTCCGACGTGACGTTTACCCTTCAGCTACCCCCCCGTCTTAAAATATCCCCCTCTTTCCACGTCTCCCTCCTTAAACCTTTCACCCCTGGGCCCCTTGACTCCCAACCCCACCAACATCTCGTTCAAGAACTTCCCCACGACCGTCCCATATACACCATCGACAGTATCCTAGACTCTAGAAGGACTGACACAGGACTAGAGTATCTAGTTGACTGGGAGGGTTACGGACCGGAAGAGAGATCTTGGACTAAGAGGACTGACATACTTGATAAAGCTCTGCTCGACCAGTTCCACCTGACGCATCCAGAATGCCGGGCTCCCCGACCCCGAGGCAGACCGCCTCGCTCCTCTTCCCGCAGAGGTAGACCTGCCCGTTCACTTCCCCTTAGGCCTAGGGGTCGCCCTCTCTCCCAGTCGGCTCCTGACGTACGTCGTCCTTCTTCCCCGCCGACTCCTGCCGAGCACCGTCCCCTGAGCAGAGCCACCCGCAGTTTTTTTTTCCCCGCTCCTGCCCTCCCCGAGATGGTCCTGCCAGGTCGCCTGTTGTGGTCCCCGGGGGGGGGGCTATGTAAGAAATCCCGACGCTGACTCTCCCTCGGTGACGCGCTCCCTTAGCCCCGCCTTCTAATCTGCGCGCTTTCCATTCACAGGGTGCGGTTCATTAGTTCCGGGTTCTTTCTTTCTCTATTTAAGGTTTCCGTTTTCACTGTTCGAGTGCGAAGTATTTGATTTGCCGTCATACCGAGCGATTCTCTTTCCAGTTAACTTTTCTCCTGCGATTTACTTCCGTGTTTATCTACGTCGGGTGAGTGTGTGCGTGTGTGCGTAGCGTGTTCAGTTTTACGTTAGTCTGTGTGTTTCCCAGCGTTCTCCTTCACACGCGCCCCTCCTCCTTTCCCTGTTCTCCTTAGCATTTAGTTAGCCTGTGTTTAGGTGTATGTGTGAACTGTCCTGGTCTCTGTATTGTTGCTCCAGTGTTTTGTTTGTTTAGATCCATAGGTTTCTCACTCCTTTCCCTCTTCCTCTATCGCTGTTTGTTTGGAGCATTATTTGTCCTCACAGGTGGTTTGTGTTCGGCCGGCTGGGGTTGAGTTAGGTCTCACCCTAGCCCGCTCCTCCGGCGCGTCCCTACCTGTGCTTGTGTAGTTCGTCCTGTTTTTTCCTTTTCATTAACATTTCTCTCTTTCATACTAACATCCTCTCTGTCGGTGAACTAACGCTCTCTCTATCTCCCCCTACTAACTCTCTTACTTTTTCCCTATCCCTCGCTCTCCCTGTACTTCTCTCTCACTCTACTTGCTCTCGGTCCCGGCCGTTGGCCGCCTCGTTCAGTTCACCACCTCTCTGTCTCTTACTGTCCTATCTAGGTTTTTCTGTTCTCCTACTTCTCTCTCTCTTTGCTTCACCCTATTCTATAACTGTCGTGGAGTTTGTGATTCTCTTCTAAGCCTTCACCATTTGTCAGTATAGTCCTCTCCCTTATCTCTCTGTTAGTTCATAGTAAAATTTTTTCCTCTCCAGTATTTCCCTTTTTCTTTCGTCATCCCATTTTTGTTTTGCTGGTCGTTTGCTCGGTGTGTGCTCTGTTTTTTTTTTGCCCTGCTACCTCCGACCGTATCTTTGTTCCTGTTGTTCTATAATAAACGTTACGTGTTCTGCATCCTCATCTCCAGACCACTCATTAAGCAGTTGTTGACACCGTGGTAATTGCCAGTAGTAATTGTTCGTGTTTTACTTAGAAAGTGAATAACATAAGTGAGTTTTTACAGGTTTTCACAAACAAACAAAATCAAATATTTAAACAATCCAAGCTTTTACGGCGTACAAATATAGAACTAAAACTCAAAACAACTTTGACTCAAAAGTAAAGGTGGACCATGGGCTGTGCCAAAATAAAGAAAAGAACAAAACAACTAAACTGCCTAACCAAAACTAAACTGACTCAAAAATACATAAGTGGCACCAGCCTGCAACCTAGTGTTTCTAAACAATTCATATATTACTACCATGTGTGTGTATGTGTGTATAACTTGCCTGTCCACGCTTCACGTTTTCAAAATGAGCCAAAATATACAAATAGCAATTGGCAGGAGCACGCTAAGAATATAACTTATCTATATTACTACACGCGGTTTGCGGTCCAAACAATTCAGCAGTTCATCAACACAGTCTCAGCCTAACTGTAGTGCTCCTCTCCCAGCTCCGTCTCCATTGGTGCCTTTATGCTCCAAGACCCGCCTCCAAAGACAAAACAGGAAACGCGGATTGGCTACGGAGTAATAGCGGCATTCTTTTTACAGGCTCCATTCTGCACCTATAGTGAAGTTAGGTAGAGGCAAAAAGAAAAGGAAAGAAAAACATACGTGCAGCACTTGCACGTAACAGGGACCAAAACAGTCCATGCCACAATAAGTAAATGGTGGTGATGGTTCCAACCGCTCTGGCAGAATATCAGCCATTTTCTGCTCCTCTATAGGTCTTCTTTGCATCCTACAGGTAATGCACTTGTGAACAAAGGATGTGACAGTCCTGTTGATGCCTGGAATCCAAAAGCCATTAGATCTAATCTCATTTATTGTAAAACCTTTGCCTTGATGGTGGACCTTTTCATGGTAGTGAGAAATGATCATTTTTGTAATGGGGTGGTTTTTAGGAAGAATTGCAGGGTGTTTGAATAAATTAGGAAGGGAGGAGTCACGAAGTCTCCCTCCCACCTTGAGCGCACCATCCTTATCTATGAAGGCATTAAGAGAGTGCAATTCACAGTGAGATGGCAGAGAGGTTCCTTTGCTCATTCTCTTTAGCTCACTTTGATAGACCTGTCCCTGCAGAGCCTTGATTATGACACGTTGTGCATTTTCACGTTCAGTCACAGTAGTTAAGCTGTTAGATTTGTCTTTGTTGATTTGTCTGAGGATTCGTGCAACTGCTTGTATAGCTCTCGACCAAGAAGAGAAGTTGGACAAACGATCTATCAGGCTTAGGTGCTCTGCAGCTTCCGTGTTCAGGGTATGAACCACTTTGATTTCTGGGTCTCCGATGGGTAGCTCTGGGATTACATCTGATGGAAGGAACATGTCTTTCTCCCACAAAAACCAGGGTCCTGTGAACCAGTTGGAGGGCAGCAGTTCACTGACAGTTAACCCCCTTGAAGCATGGTATGCCGGGTTTTCAGTAGTAGGGACATATCTCCATTGCTGAGGGGTTGTGCTGAGATGAATCTTTTGCACCGTTAGCTACAAATGTATGGAATCGCCGTGCTTCATTATTTAAATACCCTAGCACTCCCTTGGAGTCAGTCCAGAAGAATTCTTGAACATTAGCATATCCAAGCTCCTCTTTCAGCACATTGCTGACCTTTACAGATACAACTGCGGCTGTCAGCTCTAACCTAGGAATCGTTGTAAGTTTCGTGGGAGTCACTCTTGACTTTCCGATGACTAAGGCACAGTGAACAGCTCCGTCTTCGTTACTGAGTCTTAGGTATGAGCACTGACCATAGCCACTGCTACTTGCATCCGAGAAATGATGCATCTCTACTCTGACAATTTTTCCAAAGCTAGCGGGTGCATGGCAACGGGGTATGTCAATCTTGTCCAAGTTGTTCAGATCACCTTTCCAGCGCTCCCACCTTGGCTGAAGCTCATCTTTCAGAGGATCATCCCAGCCTGTGCCCTGTCTGCACATCTCTTGTAGAATTAGTTTTCCGTTGAGCACTAAGGGCGCCACAAACCCTAAAGAGTCATACAAGGAAGCAACTGTTGACAGTATTCCACGACGAGTGGCTGGCTGGGTTTTGAGCTTGATCTTGAACTTAAAACGATCGGACTGTGTGTGCCACTGAATACCTACGGCTCTTTCCAAAGGCATGTCACCGAAAGCCAGATCCAGCTCTTTCACATCCTTTGCACGTTCTGATGATGGTATGCTTTCCAGAATAGATTCGCTATTTGATACAAACTTTTGTAGTCTTAAGCCAACCAGAGTTCTCATGCCTCTCTTGCAAGCCTGATAGCATTTTCTGTTGTCGTGGCGAAAATGCTTTTCCGCGATAATAACCAGACCAGACCAGTTTGCCTTAGGAATTAAGAATACCCTTTATTCTTAAGAACGTAACGCCAACGGGAAGGCTTCAGAACAGATCTGACAAAACCTTCCTTCGAGCTGTTAACACTTGTGTCTTTTAAACTTCCAACATGAAATGCATTCGGGTTCGTATCCCATTGGCTAATTCCCCATGCATTGTTCAAAAGAATCAAAAGACCCCCCCAGGGTGAAACAGTTGTAAAAACTTTAAAGATGGGCCCAGTTGTAAATTCCAGACCCCTCCCATGAGTGAATCCTGTTCTTGGTGTCGTAAACTTGTAAAATTACCCCAGACACATCACAACAATTACAACAAATCTAAAAGCACACAAGTTAATACACACATACATATTTACAAATTATTATATACATAAAATCTACCACAAATTCCTCCATTTTTTTTTTTTTTTTTTGGTAACTAAATGTTACTGAATTTGCTTGGGAAAATAATATGTTGCTCCGTCTTCATTTTCTCTGTTGCATGAATGATGTTAACTAAGACCATCCATAGACAGATGTACACCAACATAGTCATCCTCAGCCACTTCAGGTGTGTGAATTTTCCTGCAGTGTGAACAGTGAATCCAAGAATCTCTCTCAGCTACTCGAACCGCAGTCTGAGCAGTTAGCAGCACCTGAAATAGTCCTCTCCATCTTTCCACGTTCTACCCGGTTCATCTGAGATAATTCACAGTTCACCACTACCCGCTCATCGGTTTCAGGTTATGTAGGTCCCTCAGCTGGTTTGGGTAAAGCATCCTTCACCTTCCTGTGAACAAAATTCAGAATAGAAAACAAAGTGACAGTAACCAAGCATTAAATTTTCCTTTGGCCTGTGTCCAATTGTTCAGAATTATTTGATCCTATGTCTTTGTAGGGGTCATCCAAATAGAATTTCACAAGGCCTAAAGCCATGTTTCCGTGTTTATCTCATCCTCATCTGCATGAGAATTATTGAAAAGGCCTTTGTCCTCTGTTTGTTAGTTTCAGCACTTTTTTTTTTTTTTTTACGGTGCTAATTTCCCTCTCCACAGCTCCTCCAATAGCTGGGGTAATAGACACAATGGTGTCTCAGTTCAGAAGTTTTATCTGAGACAGGATGTCTTGCACTCAGAGCCTTTGTTGCATTTGGCAAATTTAGTTTTGCATAGATTGTTTAATTGGTGTTTCCCTCCCCTTTTTCTCTGACACATGGTCCTACACATGGGTCCATTTGGTATAGTACAGTAAAGTAATTTAGGAAGGCATGTTTTCCTCTGAATGTATTTCTCCTGTTGGAAAACACAAAACTGAATGTTAGTTATATCAAAATCCCGTGTGATCTGGACCTATAAAAAAATAGTGTTGTTAGTATGCAGTGGAAGGTGCGTAGCTGCTTTGTCAGCAGTGTCAACTCTGGCATTGTCCTGTGAAATTGGGACAAAAACATTAACATTAACAAACAGTCATTTGTTTGGGCCATAGAACTGCATCCACAAGTTATGCAACAAGGTAATGGTGGACAATTTTCAAAACTAGTCAAAAACCTCTCTCTCATCAAATACCATTGTGTTCAATTCCATATATGTAACTTTAATTCATAAACATGTAAGCAGTTTTGCTTTCGCTAGTCTACAAGCTGTCATTAAAGCATATAGTTCAGCAGCTTGAGCCAATAAATTGAATAGGAGGGACAAATGATATAAAAATATCCCGTGTTAAAATTTCAGATAAGCCCACTTGTTTCTTGTCTGTTGCAGCATCCGTGGAAGCAAATCTATCCACAAACAGCTCCAATTCAGTATTCTAATCAGGCCTAGAAAAAATAAGATTAGAATAATAGAGTCGTGGGATTAAGCACATTTAGGCATATGAAAATAATGTTTATTTTAGGGACTACAATGAAGTTTTTTATTCAATCACTGTTAAGTTGATAAGTGAAAAGTTCTCCTTTTAGTTAAAAACAAAACATAATTTAGCACCAACAGGGTTTAGATATGCGTAACCCTCATGATCACATGGTATAACTACAGCCCTTTCTGTAGCAGACAAAGACAAAAAGAAAGTTTACACAAAAATAAAAACTACTAAGTTATCACCATGAAATTGTACAAGGACAAAAACCATGGTCCACCTTTCTTGAACAACCTTTTCAGCTTCAGGTGACCTTTGAATATGACTATGGGCTTTTAGGTCCAGTGTCAAATAACAGAGCCTCAAGAACATAAAAAAAAAAAAATATGGCACCAAAAAGAGCACATACTCATAAAAGTATGTCAAGTATGTAAATATCATTTTACCCTGAAAAAAAAAACATCATCCAAAAAGAGTTTTTTTAAAGGTGTCTGAATTTTCCATTAAAACTAAATGCAATTCAAAATTAACTATGCTTGTGCCAAGGAATGTTAAAGAAGGCCTTAGCTAGATCAAAAATTATTTGCTATCATTTGACACCTGGCTGAGAATGGTTCACAGATTTGGGATCCCAGATGCTCCAGAGATAACAAAATTTACTGCCTGTTTATTGCACTTAGGGATAAGTTTCTCTGGGGCAGCATTTTTTAAAATTTGAATACAATGTTAGCATTTAGCAATGAATGAAGAATGATCTGTAATCTCATTTTGGCTTCATTTGCACCGGTGCAACCCCTTTTTCCAAATTTACGTAATAATTTATCTTTCCATTGACCTATCTTTGGTGTAGTCAAAAATGTGGCTAGTGGAATCACAGTCATTAAACACAAAAACTGTCCAAACTTATTCCAAACGCGGTCAAAAACAATTATCCATGCATTGCTTAAATTTTACTGAAAAAAACAGTACTGACTTCCATTCAGAAAAATAAAAAATAAAAATCTCCATCAAAAATTGTATGTATACTGGTCAATAGACCAGGAGCGCTCAAAAAACTTTATCTAATCCTCGATGTAAATAAGCAGTACAATGAAACTCATTTAAGTCTAATTAATCAGTGGCTGAATTCTTTCTCCAACCAAAGTAATTAAGTAAATATTTGTTTGTGTCCAGGCATCAGCTACCAACTTCCATTCAGAACAATTAAGTGGACAATTTTGGCAGATTTTTCACAGCTCTAGGAGGGATCAGACCCTGTCTTTTACAGAAATAGTGATACCTCCAGGCATTGTTTCCAATTTAATTCCAAAAGGCGCACATAAGATAGCACCCCATAAGATTCATAGGACAGATTGCAGAAATTAGGAACTGATGTTTATGTTACTAAAACATATATGAGTAGAATGTTATGTTTTATGAATGCATTAGTAGGTTGCTTCTAAGTTTATTAAAAATCTGAAATCTCTATACGTGCTATTAGCTATCCAGTAGATACCTAGGTGTATGTATCATATTTGTATAATCACAATAAAACAGTAGGTGGGTGTGTGGCTACTCATCTGTTGATCAAGTTGCCTCTTTCTCTGGACTCCAGCCCTCAGTTGTTGTAACCAGGTATAGTTTGTGCACAGTCTTTGGCAAATGTCCAGTTAATCCACATTTGAAAACAGGCCTTGTTGTCAGTAAACCTTTGTAAGTCCATCTTGTATGCAAGCTGTTATCTTTACTGGAAACACAGTTCTTTTTCCTCCCAGTAGTCCTCTGACCACATCTCTATACGCACCATCGTTGTCATACTCCAGTCTACGTCACTCATCCTCTTGAGCCTTCTCCTCAGGCTGGTTAGATGTGTCATTTTTTTCTTGATATAAGCAATAGTCCATAGTCTGTTGATCAAAATCATATTTGCTGGACCAAAACTCCATCTCCAGCAATTGAAGAATCACATTCACCGTTTTGTCTGCCCCCACTGGTGAGTTTGTCATCTGCTTCCAAAACTGCAGGCCAGAACGTGTTGCTTGTGATGATAACAGCCCCTTTGGTTTTATGGCACCTCAGGATAGAATGCTGGGGGAGCTAACTTCATGGCTTCTCCTGTATTTCGTCCCTCTGCTGTTGGTTCCTGGATCTTTGTTGTTCTCCTTCTGGCAGGGCAGGAGTCCAGATGAGGTTTAACCTGTAACTTTTACTTAACACATAACTTGGTTAAGTTTGTCCCTACACTTTCTCATTTCCTTCTTATCATTTTTACTTCCCTTTATACCATCTTCTCTATTTCCTACTTGTGCATTCCTTCTATTCAAACTTACTTTTAACTGTTTCAGTTGTCTTACTAAAACCATCTTTTTTCTTAAAACCCACTTTTCTCTACCCACATTGCAAAATGTGAAACAGCATTTTTTTTTTCTCATATTTTCAACATAAATATAACACTAATGTTTTTGTTTTTTTCCCACAAACTTTTACCTTCCTTTTACTTTTACCCATTGTACTGCTTAAGTTCACCTGGACAGATTATTTAAAATTTTATGTAAAATGTTAGTACAAGAACACACAATTACAACACAAACAACAAAGGCAACACTAGTATCTAACTCCTCCTATATCTTACTTCATCAAACATATGTTGCCACATACAACACAGACACACAAAAACACCAGTTCAATAAATTGTTTAATCAAGTCACCGATCCCCTTCTCTTTTATATTTTGATTAATAGTATTAGTAATTAATAATATTAATTATATAATATTAATAATAGAGTAATCATTTAGCGCTATTATAAATAATATTAATATCACACCTTTATCATTAGTATCTGGACAGTACTGTAATATTTATGTATTAAGCCAAGACGTATATACAGGGGTTGGACAAAATAACTGAAACACCTGGTTTTAGACCACAATAATTTATTAGTATGGTGCAGGGCCTCCTTTTGCGGCCAATACAGCGTCAATTCGTCTTGGAAATGACATATACAAGTCCTGCACAGTGGTCAGAGGGATTTTAAGCCATTCTTCTTGCAGGATAGTGGCCAGGTCACTACGTGATGCTGGTGGAGGAAAACGTTTCCTGACTCGCTTCTCCAAAACACCCCAAAAGTGGCTCAATAATATTTAGATCTGGTGACTGTGCAGGCCATGGGAGATGTTCAACTTCACTTTCATGTTCATCAAACCAATCTTTCACCAGTCTTGCTGTGTGTATTGGTGCATTGTCATCCTGATACACGGCACCGCCATTGGATGCACATGGTTCTCCAGAATGGTTCGGTAGTCCTTGGCAGTGACGCGCCCATCTAGCACAAGTATTGGGCCAAGGGAATGCCATGATATGGCAGCCCAAACCATCACTGATCCACCCCCATGCTTCACTCTGGGCATGCAACAGTCTGGGTGGTACGCTTCTTTGGGGCTTCTCCACACCGTAACTCTCCCGGATGTGGGGAAAACAGTAAAGGTGGACTCATCAGAGAACAATAAATGTTTCACATTGTCCACAGCCCAAGATTTGCGCTCCTTGCACCATTGAAACCGACGTTTGGCATTGGCACGAGTGACCAAAGGTTTGGCTATAGCAGCCCGGCCGTGTATATTGACCCTGTGGAGCTCCCGACGGACAGTTCTGGTGGAAACAGGAGAGTTGAGGTGCACATTTAATTCTGCCGTGATTTGGGCAGCCGTGGTTTTATGTTTTTTGGATACAATCCGGGTTAGCACCCGAACATCCCTTTCAGACAGCTTCCTCTTGCGTCCACAGTTAATCCTGTTGGATGTGGTTTGTCCTTCTTGGTGGTATGCTGACATTACCCTGGATACCGTGGCTCTTGATACATCACAAAGACTTGCTGTCTTGGTCACAGATGCGCCAGCAAGACGTGCACCAACAATTTGTCCTCTTTTGAACTCTGGTATGTCACCCATAATGTTGTGTGCATTGCAATATTTTGAGCAAAACTGTGCTCTTACCCTGCTAATTGAACCTTCACACTCTGCTCTTACTGGTGCAATGTGCAATTAATTAAGATTGGCCACCAGACTGGTCCAATTTAGCCATGAAACCTCCCACACTAAAATGACAGGTGTTTCAGTTATTTTGTCCAACCCCTGTATACATACACATTATATATATATATATATATATATATACAGTACCAGTCAAAAGTTTGGACACACCAGTCAAAAGTTTGGACACACCTTCTCTTCAATGTTTTTTCTTGATTATTTTTATTTTCTACATTGTAGACTAATACTGAAGACATCTAAACTATGAAGAATTATGTAGTGAACCAAAAAGTGTTAAACCAACCAGAATATGTTTTATATTTTACCAACTCTACCTCTGCACAACACAACTGATGGTCTCAAACACATTAAAAAAGCAACAAATTCCAGAAATTCACTCTAGACAAGGCACAAACATTCATTGAAAACCATTCCAGGTGGATACCTAATAAAGCTGGTTGAGAAAATTTCAAAGTGTGTGCAAATCTGTCATTAAAGCAAAAGATGGCTACTTTGAAGAATCTAAAATATAAAACATATTCTGGTTTGTTTAACACTTTTCTTGTTTACTACATAATTCCATATGTGTTCCTTCATAGTTTGGATGTCTTTAGTATTAATCTACAATGTAGAAAATAAAAATAAAAAATCAAGAAAAACCACAGGAATGAGAAAGTGTGTCAAAATTTTTGACTGGTACTATATATATATATATATATATATATATATATACAGTGTATCACAAAAGTGAGTACACCCCTCACATTTCTGCAAATATTTCATTATATCTTTTCATGGGACAACACTATAGACATGAAACTTGGATATAACTTAGAGTAGTCAGTGTACAACTTGTATAGCAGTGTAGATTTACTGTCTTCTGAAAATAACTCAACACACAGCCATTAATGTCTAAATGGCTGGCAACATAAGTGAGTACACCCCACAGTGAACATGTCCAAATTGTGCCCAAAGTGTCAATATTTTGTGTGACCACCATTATTATCCAGCACTGCCTTAACCCTCCTGGGCATGGAATTCACCAGAGCTGCACAGGTTGCTACTGGAATCCTATTCCACTCCTCCATGATGACATCACGGAGCTGGTGGATGTTAGACACCTTGAACTCCTCCACCTTCCACTTGAGGATGCGCCACAGGTGCTCAATTGGGTTTAGTCCATCACCTTTACCTTCAGCTTCCTCAGCAAGGCAGTTGTCATCTTGGAGGTTGTGTTTGGGGTCGTTATCCTGTTGGAAAACTGCCATGAGGCCCAGTTTTCGAAGGGAGGGGATCATGCTCTGTTTCAGAATGTCACAGTACATGTTGGAATTCATGTTTCCCTCAATGAACTGCAGCTCCCCAGTGCCAGCAACACTCATGCAGCCCAAGACCATGATGCTACCACCACCATGCTTGACTGTAGGCAAGATACAGTTGTCTTGGTACTTCTCACCAGGGCGCCGCCACACATGCTGGACACCATCTGAGCCAAACAAGTTTATCTTGGTCTCGTCAGACCACAGGGCATTCCAGTAATCCATGTTCTTGGACTGCTTGTCTTCAGCAAACTGTTTGCGGGCTTTCTTGTGCGTCAGCTTCCTTCTGGGATGACGACCATGTAGACCGAGTTGATGCAGTGTGCGGCGTATGGTCTGAGCACTGACAGGCTGACCTCCCATGTCTTCAACCTCTGCAGCAATGCTGGCAGCACTCATGTGTCTATTTTTTAAAGCCAACCTCGGGATATGACGCCGAACACGTGGACTCAACTCCTTTGGTCGACCCTGGCGAAGCCTGTTCCGAGTGGAACCTGTCCTGGAAAACCGCTGTATGACCTTGGCCACCATGCTGTAGCTCAGTTTCAGGGTGTTAGCAATCTTCTTATAGCCCAGGCCATCTTTGTGGAGAGCAACAATTCTATTTCTCACATCCTCAGAGAGTTCTTTGCCATGAGGTGCCATGTTGAATATCCAGTGGCCAGTATGAGAGAATTGTACCCAAAACACCAAATTTAACAGCCCTGCTCCCCATTTACACCTGGGACCTTGACACATGACACCAGGGAGGGACAATGACACATTTGGGCACAATTTGGACATGTTCACTGTGGGGTGTACTCACTTATGTTGCCAGCTATTTAGACATTAATGGCTGTGTGTTGAGTTATTTTCAGAAGACAGTAAATCTACACTGCTATACAAGCTGTACACTGACTACTCTAAGTTATATCCAAGTTTCATGTCTATAGTGTTGTCCCATGAAAAGATATAATGAAATATTTGCAGAAATGTGAGGGGTGTACTCACTTTTGTGATACACTGTGTATATATATATATATATATATATATATATATATATATATATATATATATATATATATATATATATATATATATATATATATATATATATATATACAGGGGTTGGACAAAATAACTGAAACACCTGGTTTTAGACCACAATAATTTATTAGTATGGTGTAGGGCCTCCTTTTGCGGCCAATACAGCATCAATTCGTCTTGGAAATGACATATACAAGTCCTGCACAGTGGTCAGAGGGATTTTAAGCCATTCTTCTTGCAGGATAGTGGCCAGGTCACTACGTGATGCTGGTGGAGGAAAACGTTTCCTGACTCGCTTCTCCAAAACACCCCAAAGTGGCTCAATAATATTTAGATCTGGTGACTGTGCAGGCCATGGGAGATGTTCAACTTCACTTTCATGTTCATCAAACCAATCTTTCACCAGTCTTGCTGTGTGTATTGGTGCATTGTCATCCTGATACACGGCACCGCCTTCAGGATACAATGTTTGAACCATTGGATGCACATGGTCCTCCAGAATGGTTCGGTAGTCCTTGGCAGTGACGCGCCCATCTAGCACAAGTATTGGGCCAAGGGAATGCCATGATATGGCAGCCCAAACCATCACTGATCCACCCCCATGCTTCACTCTGGGCATGCAACAGTCTGGGTGGTACGCTTCTTTGGGGCTTCTCCACACCGTAACTCTCCCGGATGTGGGGAAAACAGTAAAGGTGGACTCATCAGAGAACAATACATGTTTCACATTGTCCACAGCCCAAGATTTGCGCTCCTTGCACCATTGAAACCGACGTTTGGCATTGGCACGAGTGACCAAAGGTTTGGCTATAGCAGCCCGGCCGTGTATATTGACCCTGTGGAGCTCCTGACGGACAGTTCTGGTGGAAACAGGAGAGTTGAGGTGCACATTTAATTCTGCCATGATTTGGGCAGCCGTGGTTTTATGTTTTTTGGATACAATCCGGGTTAGCACCCGAACATCCCTTTCAGACAGCTTCCTCTTGCGTCCACAGTTAATCCTGTTGGATGTGGTTTGTCCTTCTTGGTGGTATGCTGACATTACCCTGGATACCGTGGCTCTTGATACATCACAAAGACTTGCTGTCTTGGTCACAGATGCGCCAGCAAGACGTGCACCAACAATTTGTCCTCTTTTGAACTCTGGTATGTCACCCATAATGTTGTGTGCATTGCAATATTTTGAGCAAAACTGTGCTCTTACCCTGCTAATTGAACCTTCACACTCTGCTCTTACTGGTGCAATGTGCAATTAATGAAGATTGGCCACCAGACTGGTCCAATTTAGCCATGAAACCTCCCACACTAAAATGACAGGTGTTTCAGTTATTTTGTCCAACCCCTGTATATATATATATATATATATATATATATATATATATATATATATATATATATATATATATATATATATATATATATATATATATATATATATATATATATATATATATATATATATATATATATATACAGTGTATCACAAAAGTGAGTACAGCCCTCACATTTCTGCAGATATTTAAGTATATCTTTTCATGGGACAACACTGACAAAATGACACTTTGACACAATGAAAAGTAGTCTGTGTGCAGCTTATATAACAGTGTAAATTTATTCTTCCCTCAAAATAACTCAATATACAGCCATTAATGTCTAAACCACCGGCAACAAAAGTGAGTACACCCCTAAGAGACTACACCCCTAAATGTCCAAATTGAGCACTGCTTGTCATTTTCCCTCCAAAATGTCATGTGACTCGTTAGTGTTACTAGGTCTCAGGTGTGCATAGGGAGCAGGTGTGTTCAATTTAGTAGTACAGCTCTCACACTCTCTCATACTGGTCACTGAAAGTTCCAACATGGCACCTCATGGCAAAGAACTCTCTGAGGATCTTAAAAGACCAATTGTTGCGCTACATGAAGATGGCCAACGCTACAAGAAGATTGCCAACACCCTGAAACTGAGCTGCAGCACAGTGGCCAAGATCATCCAGCGTTTTAAAAGAGCAGGGTCCACTCAGAACAGACCTCGCGTTGGTCGTCCAAAGAAGCTGAGTGCACGTGCTCAGCGTCACATCCAACTGCTGTCTTTGAAAGATAGGCACAGGAGTGCTGTCAGCATTGCTGCAGAGATTGAAAAGGTGGGGGGGTCAGCCTGTCAGTGCTCAGACCATACGCCTCACACTACATCAAATTGGTCTGCATGGCTGTCACCCCAGAAGGAAGCCTCTTCTGAAGTCTCTACACAAGAAAGCCCGCAAACAGTTTGCTGAAGACATGTCAACAAAGGACATGGATTACTGGAACCATGTCCTATGGTCTGATGAGACCAAGATTAATTTGTTTGGTTCAGATGGTCTCAAGCATGTGTGGCGGCAATCAGGTGAGGAGTACAAAGATAAGTGTGTCATGCCTACAGTCAAGCATGGTGGTGGGAATGCCATGGTCTGGGGCTGCATGAGTGCAGCAGGTGTTGGGGAGTTACATTTCATTGAGGGACACATGAACTCCAATATGTACTGTGAAATACTGAATCAGAGCATGATCCCCTCCCTCCGGAAACTGGGTCGCAGGGCAGTGTTCCAGCATGATAATGACCCCAAACACACCTCTAAGACGACCACTGCTTTATTGAAGAGGCTGAGGGTAAAGGTGATGGACTGGCCAAGCATGTCTCCAGACCTAAACCCAATAGAACATATTTGGGGCATCCTCAAGCGGAAGGTGGAGGAGCGCAAAGTCTTGAATATCCGCCAGCTCCGTGATGTCATCATGGAGGAGTGGAAAAGCATTCCAGTGGCAACCTGTGAAGCTTTGGTAAACTCCATGCCCAGGAGAGTTAAGGCAGTTCTGGGAAATAATGGTGGCCACACAAAATATTGAAACTTCAGGAACTTTCACTAAGGGGTGTACTCACTTTTGTTGCCAGTGGTTTAGACATTAATGGCTGTATATTGAGTTATTTTGAGGAAAGAATAAATTTACACTGTTATATAAGCTGCGTACAGACTACTTTTCATTGTGTCAAAGTGTCGTTTTGTCAGTGTTGTCCCATGAAAAGATATACTTAAATATCTGCAGAAATGTGAGGGGTGTACTTACTTTTGTGATACACTGTATATATATATATATATATATATATATACAGTATATATATATATATATATATATATATATATATATATACATGGGATTTTACACGATATATCTTAAAGCTTGCCTAACCTGACACTGTGCAAGGAGAAGATGCATAAAAATGAAATTTTAATTATATGCTTCAAAGCTAACTAAAACATTAATCTTAATACTGGTCTGTCAAGCTAGATGTAGTGTTTGTCTAGTCTAGCAGAACTACTAACCAGTTTACAACTAGCCTACTTGCATAATTATAAGGGAATGTTTGCTAACGTACTTACCTTCGTATTTGTCAATGTCGCTGGAGTTGTACATTTAAAATCCTTTCTCCCGCTTACTAGAAGAAGCAGTACAAACCATGCATCGGTCGGTCTAAATCGTTCACTGTCAGACGAGATTAATTGTTGTCGTGGATCTTTTGTTAGAATCGATCCGAATTAATCAGAAGGCAAGGTGATGTCCTTTTAAAAGTTTTATTCAGAAAAAGGTTGGTTCGTCCTCCAAGTCACAAAGCAGCTGCGTTCTGAAGCCTCTGAGTGAAGAGATGCAACAGACCACGTGTAGAGCGCGCAGCTCTTATTTATAGTTTACCACCACCCCCTAGTGGCCAGGTGTAGTATTACTCCATATAAGGTATTCCTTTTGTTCCAGGCTTCCACTCAGCCAGTTCTAACCGGTTTTATGCCACGTGGCGGTTTGGAACAACTCCAATCACATTCCTTGAATACCTAAATGTTTTTAGACCAATATTGTAATGCCCAATAATAATTTATATTATAACAATTCCCCCTTTGAATGCAAAACATTGCATTCACTTCAACAAAGAGCTTCAGAAGGCTATAGTTACACAATCAAAACTTACTTGGACCTTTCAGCGACCGGATAGGAAAGAAATTCAAAATTTATAGTCCTTTAGAGACTTCCCTATATGTGTTACATCTTCAAAGTGAGCTAAATTCCCTTATGTGTTGATGATATCTTTTTGTTGACAGGAAATCCATGGTCCCCCTTTTGATTTCAGTGATCTCTTTTTGGACAGCTTGAACCATCACCAATCATGCAAGGGTTACATTAATCAAATATGTGCCTATGTGTTTTGCAACTTAACATTACTATTTACTTAAACTATCAATATGTAACATTAATTCACGACATTTTCTTCTATTCTTGCTTCTTGGGGTCCCCCTTTGGTGTCGTCCATCGATCAGCAATCTAGACAGAAGAATATTGACAAACGAGACAGACAAACACTCAACATTGAAGTTTAAGTCCAGTACTCCTGATCTTCCTCATTCTTTAAGTTTTCTTTTGGCCCATCGGTTTGCATGTAGAGTACAGTTTCCTGGACTTCGCCTGCTGCTGCCCCCTTTTGAATCACGGTGTTGATGAATCTCACAATCAGGGTCTTTATGCATGGCACACAACAACATCCACACACCACTAGGATAGCCAATCCCACACAAACTGCCATAGCCAATTGAGTTATTACTCCTTTCCATGAGCCAAAGAAATTCTCCATCCACTTAGTGAACCAATTTTCGATGCCAGAGTTCTCTTTCCATTCCTTTGAGAGAGCCTTCAGCCCCTCCAAGGCTCTGGAAACAGTTCCATCTGGGGCAGTATTGTTGGGTATGAAGGTGCAGCAGGTGGTTCCAATCATGTGACAGACACCTCCTTTATCTGCCAGCAACATATCTAGTGCCATTTTGTTTTGGACAGTCATTAGTGAGGTTTTGTCCAATTGATCTCTAAGTCCTTCCACTGCCTGGACAGTGAAATTCACAAATCTCTGCTGGTTATAATACAAATAGTTAATCCAATCTACATTTTTGTTTATTGTGGACCACCAGAAGAATACACTCTCAAAGCCTGCAGCAATCTGGTCTCTAGCCTTGAACTCATCAGGAACTCCTCTCGGCACTCCGATTCCATCTATCCAGACAGTTTTGTCAATCGATCCTCCAGGCTTCACCTCTCTGGTCTGGCGGTGATGTCTCATCACATCTGCAGGGTCCTCCACGCCTTCTTGACGATAGATTCTGAAAGGCATAATCAAATACACCAAAGCGCACTCCCCTCTCCAGACACCAGACAGCATTTTTCTGACCTTCATGTCCCCACATAACCACAAAAGGTCAGCTCTTGCAGATGTTTGATTGAACAGTTTGTAATCATTATATATGCCGTCATCCCCTAGGGGAATTGTTTCATTGCACCAACCCCTAGGGAAATTGCCCCTGTTCATTTTTTCACCAGTTTTGTCTGATTTAAAGCAAATATACTCACCTTTGTATGCCTTTACGCTAGTGGGAGTTGGTTGCTCCGTGATTGGGAATAGTTTACCCTGTTCTCTACAGTTTGTGTCATTCCTGGGCTCATCGGTGAATAGAGAAGTCAGACACGTCAGGTTTTCCGATTTAACAGGGCGAGTAGCTAATGTGGGTTTTGCTGCCGCAAATACGAAACAGTTTTTTTTTAACTCCCAGTTCCCCTATTGTGTACCTTATCCACTCCAGCCAAGTATTGGTCTCTTCATAACCTGTTTCAATAGCCAGCTGGTCCCTCCAAGTCAACTCTGCTCTTGCCACCACTACTACCTTTTCCCCATCATCTTTCACCTGTATATTTGCAGTGCTGTAATTCCCATATGGAATGGTTGCTACCTTGTTGTTCCCATCTTGCCTTATGGGTGGTACCTGTCGGGCTCTCCTGACTCTAGCTAGATTATCGTTATCCTGTTTTAGTTTTAGTGCTTGATCCCCCTTTGTACTGAGTGGGAAAATTGAACCCACCAATAATATGGTCAATATTGCCAAAATGGTCATGGTAATGCATCCACATCCTGATCGTTTCAAAGCCTGATTAAATGGATCTGTTAGTGGATGAAAAGGCATTGTGTTAGTCAGGCAGTGCGTTCTCTATTCCCTATTGAAAATAGTAACCTTAGTGCCTGTGTCCTTTAGTAAAGCCTGCAAAATTGGTCAGACTGTACGCCAATCAAGTCCGTCCAGGCCACCACCCAATTTAGAAATGCCTAATTCAGATACTCCTAAGGTTTTAAGTAAGTCGGCCAGGTGTTGCACAGCTAAGATGAAGTTCTGCAATGTTGGTTTGTCCTTTGAGTGAGTTTTAGTCACCAAATTAAACACTGTCACTCCCTTTTCACTGTGTATTGTGCATTTACCCACAGGAGCTGTTGTCAAGTCCGTCACTCCAAGTTGCTCTCCTATCTGTTTTGCAACTCCGGCTTCTGGAACAAGATCTGTACCAATACAATGGGCAATATACTTACCTCCTTCAGTGACTACATTACCTGATCTCTCTTCCCACCAGCCTGAGTGTTTCTCTGGCAATTCCGTCCCGTGCCAGAAAAGGGGCAGATTCTTGCTCAGGTCTTCTCTGGTCTCTTCACAGGTTCTGCTTGGTGGATCTGCAGGGGTACAATGTGTGATGTGGTGCCACAGATTTCCTTTCTTACCCTTGACTTTCACAGCATGTGAGGTGACCTCTGTCACTTGCCACGGACCGGCCCACCTTGGGCTGTCCCACTTCCTTTTGTGTACCTTGGTTCTTACCCACTGTCCAACCTTTACCTTTGGTTCTGGTTCTGGCTCCTTCTTCTTGTCCTTGGGCCTAACCTGTTGATTAATGCTGGAAATAAGCTTGGTTAAGGCTTTCATGTAGCTGTCCAATTCTTCATCCCACAAATCCAGTGCCTTGTTCACCACCCTGTCTCTAGGTGGCCCTGGCATGCGTCTGCCAGTTAGCAATTGGTGTGGGGAGAAGTGAGTGTCACTCCTGGGCGATGCTCTCATGGACATCAACACCAGGGGCAAAGCCTCAACCCAATTTAATTTGGAGCCTTGACAAGTTTTGGCCAGTTTAGTCTTGATGGTGTTATTGGCCCTTTCCACCAGCCCTTGGGACTGGGGATGGTACACAGCTCCAAATCTGTGTGATATCCCCAAAGCTTTTTCCACCTCCTGCAATTTGGCATTATTAAAATGAACCCCATTATCTGAACGAATCAAAGTGGGAACTCCATATCTGGGTATTAGTTCTGTTTTTAACCATTTCACCACCGTTTTAGAGTCTTCCTTTTTGGCTGGGATTGCTTCAACCCACCTAGTGAATCTATCTACCATGACTAGGATGTAACGATAGCTGTTCACTCGGTGTTCCACCCCCATATCAGTGAAATCGATGCAAATTTCTTTAAAGGGTCCTTCAGGGACAGGAAACCGTCCTGCAGTCACTCTATACCCTGGTTTTGGATTGTAGCTCTGACACACCTCACAGTCAACTACGAACCTCTTCACCATATCCCTAATGTGTGGATGCCACCAATTTTGCATCAGACTGTCAAGCATGTTGGACGTACCTACATGTGTTGGACCATGTGCTTCTTTCATCAACAGTGTGAGCAAATGTGATGGTGCCACAATCAATCCTTCCTTACTTTTCCACAGTCCTTCCACTACACTAGCTCCCTTATCTATCCAGCTGTTCTTTTCATATGCTCCTGCCTTTTCTTGCATTTCCCTTACCTGCTCTTCTTTTAGAAGAAAAGACAGAAGGTGACTCACGGTAGTTGGCTTCGGGTGATTCAGGATGCAACCTCTGGTGTCAGCAGTCAGGGAGTGACCCTTGCTGGAAACCCTCCGTCCTAGAAATGTCACGACAGGTCGGCATATCTGCAGTTTGGCTTTGTTGACTTTGTATCCTAAGTTCGCCAGATGAGTAAGAATGGTAACAGTATCCTGTAAACAGAGCTCTTCAGAAGTACAAGCAATTAGCAAGTCATCAACATATTGAATCAACATATTGTCACTGCTCAAAAGGTTCTGTGTCAGTAAGACAGAAAGGTCTTCCACCAGACATTTGTTGAAGATGCCCGGGCTATCCTTATAGCCTTGAGGCAATCTGGTGTAAGTGTACTGTTGGTTTCTGTATGTGAAAGCAAAGATTGGCTGAATGTCACTGGGAATGGGAATACTAAAAAAGGCATTCGCTAAGTCTACCACAGAGAAGAAACAATGATCAGGATTCTGCAGGGATCTGTAGGGGTCTGGGACAGTAATGTTTTCAGTATGTGTGACTTTGTTTATGGCTCTTAAGTCATGGACCATTCTGTATTCACACCTGTCTTTGCCAGCCTTAGCCACTGGCAGAATTGGTGTGTTCCAAGCAGACATGGTCGGAATCAAGACGCCACAAGTCAGTAGATCATTAATGGTGTGCTGTATGCCTATCTCAGCTTCTGGCTTCAGCGGGTATTGTGGTTTACAAATGATTTGGGCATCTGGTCTTAGACGAATTGGGGCCAAATGGTGTGGGACACAGCCTACATCTACCTTATGGGTGGTCCACAGCTTCTCAGGAACAGTGGCTAGATAATCAATAGCAGATGAATGGTCAGTTAGTTCCCTGCCGTGATACCTCTCCAACTGCTGATGTTCATAGACTGCGCTGTCTGTGCAATCACAAGCAATTTTCCAATATGTTTGGTCCTTTGTAGTTGATAGTCCTTGAACCTCCGTAGGAAAGAATTCCAAAGACATGGCCTTTTGTACCATTGTACCTAGTTGTCTGGCCTCATGACCACGGGACAAAAGCAAGGAAACATGTGGTGAGTTTTGTTCAGAACTAAAGTGCCATAGGTCAGTTTGTTCTGGTGTTAAGACAGCATGGGCAGCTACACCTTCAGGGCCCAAAATAAGACAGTCAGTGTGAATGGTGGTAAGCTGGCCTTCCGCCACTGCATACCAGTGTTGGTCGTAGCTTTCATCTTGTTGTCTGCAGTAGTAGAAAGTGCAATGTGGCGGATCGATAGGAGGTACCATGGGCACCCTGGCTGAAAGCCAAGGCTTCCACAAAGACAGGACATAAAGAAGGTTACTTTGGTCCGCCTTTGTTACAGGTAAGTTGAACTTAGCCCAATAGATATCACACAGAGTTGTGACCGGACTAGGAATACTGGAAACAAGCAGGATACGGCTAGCTGGTGTGCCATCTGAATCGGCTACATAAACAGAAAGAGTGCCATCAGAGCTGCAAAGTATTGTGCTAGAAACAGAACACAACAGGTCTCTCCCTAGTAAATTAACTGGACAATTTGAGGAATATAGAAAAGGATGATACACAGTTTCAGTTCCCAATCGTACTGACAAAGGAGTTGTGAATGGTTGCACCTGTCTGGTACCCGAGAATCCAGTAGTTGTGACAGTCTTATTGGATAGTCTGTCGGCCCACCTTTTGTCAATCAAAACAGATGTGGTGGCCCCAGTATCCACTAAGAAGTCAACATCAATCCCCTCAACCTGTAATGTCAAAATGGGTTCTTGGGTACAACCATGTGAGGGGCTGGACACTGGGCACCATCAGTATTACCTATAAGGCTGAAATTGGGTCTGGTTTGCAATGGCCTGCTGTGGAAGTAGGGCCTGTGAGGGAACTTGGAAGGCTGGTGGCTGAGGTGCTTGCGGTGCAAGAGCTTGTGGCATGGCATAATTCATGATGCCAGCATTAGCCATTGGACAATTTCTCCTCCAGTGACCTGGTTGTCCGCAGATCAAGCAGTTTCCAGAGGCCACACCAGCGCTTGGTCTCTGTCCCTGTCTGCCACTCTTCCAATTGGGCTTATTTCGACCTCTCTGAAAGGTGACTCCTCCTGGCTGTTGATAGATGATCACTGGAGTTGGCATTGGTGGCTGTTGAGGTACAGTCTGATAGGGACCAACAGTTTGGGCCTGTACTGGTTGGCTTCGGGTAGGCACCGACACTACTGCTTGAGTGCTGAAACTTTCAGGAGTTTCACTTGACACCATCTGCTTCTTTGGTTGTTTGGTGTTCTCCTGTAACTTAAGCTTATTCAGTTTCATTAGTACATTTTTATCAACATCTTCGGAGTCTTTAATTTTTCTGTCATGTTTTGTCAAATAATGAACAACCTGTGTGCTCCACATCAGCTCATCCATCTGATCTAACCCTACCACATCCTCTAGCTTTTCTTGTACAGGCTTTGGTAAGCATCCCATTACTCCTTGTCTAAAAAGGGTCTGTGTAGCGTGATTGCAATCAGGTCTAGTTCCAGTAGAAGATCTCCAAGTCCTAGCAGCACGCTCCAAAAATTCCCTAGGATCCTCATTCTCCTTTCTAGCCATTCCCTTGAGCGCCTGATAGTCCACTGAAGCTGGCAACAATTGTCTTAACTGTCCCCATGCTGCATTCCTGTGTTGATTGAACAACCTATCATCTGGTACAGCTCCCAACCTCAGAGCTACCTCTACAGCCTGCTAGGTTGAGTCATTACTCGTCCTTTTCATGATAGCTCTTATATCCCCTAGGGCTAATGTGTCCGCTGCCGTTAACTTTTCAAAGGTACTGATCCATGGGGATGCCCCTTTAGACAGAGGAGGTAAGTCCTCTGCTAGAGCTTGCATGTCTCTGTGTGACCACGTAATCACGTCCATTTCCTGTCACTACCACAGGGAATTGTCCTACCCCAAGCTCATTACTCTGTCCATTAGTAACGCTCATGTCCACTAGGGGTTCTAGTTTGTCCCAACATTGTAGTTTCCCCCTAGTTCTGCTAGACACAGGGCTACCAGTTCTAGTACATTTTGGCTCTTCATGGCCAGTCTCACCTGTTCCCATCCTTTTGTCAAACTCAGTCCTTGAAGTTTCTAGCTGATTTGATAACCGTCTCAAGTCCCTCTCATATCTGTCAAGAGATTCATTTTTACTCAACTTTCCTTTCCTTTCCAACTTAACTTTTCTGCTTCTACTGTCTTTCCCTTCCTTCCATTCCACATCCAGATCCTCACCAGTAATTAATACACCTTCTCTACTGTTACTGGCCCTAATTATAGGCCTAACAACCCTACTTTGCATTTTACCTTGTTTTCTTCCCCTACTTGCTCTCCTCCAGCTGCTACCTTCACTTCCAATATCTTCCTCCTCTTCTTCTTCTGATTCCTCCCTCCCAGATTCTAGTTCCTGTTCTGTTGGAGGAACATACTCAGCCCTCTCTACTTTATCAGTCAACATCTTTACTTGATCTGTTAACACATTAGACAATTGCTGTACCTGTTCTTGTACTTTCACTTGGAAATCTAACTGTTGCCTTCTAAGCTGCTCATATTCTTCTGATTTAGCATGTAAAACCCCACTTAGCACCTTTAATGTCACATTTGATGTGTGTATGTCTTTACCTTGTTCACTCTGATGCTCATTATCAGAAAACATAACACGCACCGGATTCATACCAGTCTGCATTTGTGTGTGCGGTGAAACAGGAGCGCTGGGTGTGGTATTTGAGGTATGTGTGAGAGTGAGAGACGGGAGGGGGGTAGCCATCTGCTCAGAAATGGCTGACGCTACATATGGGGGAGGGGCGCAGCCCAGCACAGCTTTGTCGGGCGGCGCCATCTGTGCTGAATTGGTTACCTCCTCAGTGGGTGTGTGTGTGTGTGATTCTCGGCGGGGGCAAAATTCACGTTTAAACAAATATGATTCATATGCTGGATTATAATCTGTGTCAGAGCTAAATCATTTTCAGCAGATATTAAAACCCTTTTAAAAGTAAATTTTTTCAACCCTTTAGCTTTCTCCAATTCAGTTTTTGCATCGCTTACTCCCTGTTTAGCAATTTTCACATACGCTAATCTAGTATTTGTGTCGGGGGTTGGGTCCCCACGTGTAGGATACAATCCTTTGTCTACACAAAGTTTAAACCATTGTTCTACTTTCTTTAGCATGGCCTTACGAATTTTCATTGAAGAAGTTTGTTCAATTCGACTTTTTACCCGCCTTTCCAATTCTCCAGCTGTTAATGGAGGCCATTATTTTTTATTTTTTATTTATTTATTTATTTTAGAAAGTTAGCAGAATAGAAAACTAGAGAAAATAGAACAGAGCACACAGAAACAGGAAACTATACAAATCCTATACAACAACTAAAACAACATACCCATCACCAAGACACCGGTAAGTAGTTTCCCTGACCAGTTCTAGCCTCACTGACTTTACTAACCAATTACTAACCATGCAATAGGAAACTTAATCAATTCCAATGATTTTTCCACAGAGCAATTGCTATATTGGTTTTCGGGACCGACTGCTCAACACCGACCAGAAAATAACTTACCACACAAACGGTTGGACTTTAACCAACCGACCTGAACCCATTCAGGCTTTCACAGTTGGACTCGAACCAACTGACCTGGTACCAGGCTTTGCATTTGGACTCTAACCAAACGGGCATGGACTCTAACCACACCGGATCCTTTAGACTCACCAGGAGTCAAGGCATGCCCACCATACCTTTGTTAGTGAAAGAGGAACCACGCCTTAGCATTTATCAGTAATTATTTCTAATTATCTACAAGAGAATTCTCAACATACCAGACTCAGAACTAAATATTTGATTGCATCTAAATGAGGACTTAAATTGCCCTTACCTTTTTAGTCGGGTACCCTTTTGAGTCTGGCAGATTTCGAATTCTCCCGATCCTGGATCCAATCTGATCCCGTCCACCTCTGCAGTCCTCCTGATTTCTCCAATGAACACTAATTAATCGATTTTAAACCATCCTCTGCTACCATTTGTTGTTGTGGATCTTTTGTTAAAATCGATCCGAATTTATGAGGAGGCAAGGTGACGTCCTTTTAAAAGTTTTATTCAGAAAAAGGTTGGTTCGTCCTCCAAGTCACAAAGCAGCTGCGTTCTGAAGCCTCTGAGTGAAGAGATGCAACAGACCACGTGTAGAGCGCGCAGCTCTTATTTATAGTTTACCACCACCCCCTAGTGGCCAGGTGTAGTACTACTCCATATAAGGTATTCCTTTTGTTCCAGGCTTCCACTCAGCCAGTTCTAACCGGTTTTATGCCACGTGGCGGTTTGGAACAACTCCAATCACATTCCTTGAATACCTAAATGTTTTTAGACCAATATTGTAATGCCCAATAATAATTTATATTATAACAATTCTTGAAGACAACAAATTTAAAACAGAGCCATGCCTAACATTATCTGCTTGTTGACAACCGGTGAATGAATACCGGAAGTTGATCTGCCCGTATACGAGAACCCGAAAGACAGTCGTGCATAGAGCCTATTGACTCATTTGTCAACTATTTAAACCTCTACCCCATACACACTACCATGGTGTCACCTCACGCCTGTAAGTTCTTCTTTCTGGCCTGGTTTCGTTGAGAAACACTTCGCTCAGGTGCCTCGACTCAACGACCGTTGATTCTGAGATGTTTAAATCGGACTGGCGCCTCTCTTCTTTTCTTCGTCTCCGGAGATGTACAGATGTGGAGCACACTGATCAGCTTGTTGTATAATTTGCTGAAAGAGTTGGATTCTCTACATGCAGCTGAACAGAAACTTTACCAACGGTTCAGAAGCGGACAATTAATGTCAAATCCAAACAACTAAATCAAATGAGTCTGATCGTTTGGAGTTAGCTGCTTTTGGAAGAGCTGTAAAACTTTTTCCTCTTTTCTTGAACTACGAACTGAACCTTTTTTTTAAACAAAAAACTTTCAAAAACTGACTCTGAATTCTGTGCCGCCTTTTTCAACTCAGATCTAGAGGAGTGGCCTGCAGGAGTTGAGCCAATAGAAGTTGAACTTTCCTTTAGGTAGAATTTACTTGGCTTAATTAATTTCCAAACCTTTACCACGTCATTGAAATTCCAGATGTGTGTGTGTGTGTGTGTGTGTGTGTGTGTGTGTGTGTGTAATCAAACATTAAGGGATAAATTGTCCTGGGTCTCTGTTCATGCACAGATTCCGTAGTGAAGAGAGATTGATTTACATACAAAATGGGGGTTATTCTGTCTGGTCCCAGTCTCTGGTGTCTCCAGAGAGGCTGTCGTACAGAGGTTGTTGTAAGAGACGGGGACTCGAGTCCGATCTCTAAATGTTCCAGCAGCTTCCGGCATAGTGATTAAGCGTTGCTCCCTACTCCCTACTCCTTCTTTTGGATTGGAATCTCACTTAAAATGGTGGAATACCCTACGTAGTGCACTTCATAGGAACAGGCGGGGGAAATGGAACGCTCCTACAGAATCGGCGCTAATGGTTGAAAGAGCGCATTCTGAACCAATCGGAGCTTCTGATTGTAATTGTTAGTAAGAAATGCTGTTATTTGCATTTATTCAGTTTGCGTCACACAGATGACGTGGTAATGAAACGCTTGATCGGCTTTCTAACCACTAAAATAACGGATTCTATTTCTAATGGGACACGCTTATAAATGTAATAGCATCTGGAAGAACAGAAGCTAAGGTAAGCAGCGGCTATGATTATTTTTGCTGTGTTTTAAATTTTGGCCGCTGTGCCGTGATTTATCGAGCGCTTTTGTTCTGTAATGAAAACAAAACATATCAGTTGAAGCTTCTTGTTACAGAAATTACAATCATTTACACAATGAGGAATAAAGTAAAGACACGAAGTAAAACGGCTAAATACACTCGCTAATCTGTTGTTGTTTTATCTGAACTTACAGATTATTCTTTATTTCTACACTACATTTACAATAAATGTTTTGTGTAGATTATATTGACTCGTGACTTGACTCAGACTCGTATTTTGTGACTTGTGAACATCTCTGGTTGTTGTACGATCCCTGAGACCTCAGCACAACTTGTACATGAGTGGTTTTGGCAATGTCCTCTTGGGAGGGATTTAGTTGATCTCTTTATCCACCTCCATGACACATCATCAGTTGTGTCTCTTTAGGTAAGGAATTGGTCCACTGCTTGTCCCCTTCCCCAATAAAGGATGTTAACTGTGGGAAGGTAGTCTGGACATTAAGGGGGCGGCATTGGTTGCAATTTGTTGCGAGGTTTATTTGCTAAATTAACATGCTAGTGCTCATTCATTGACAATATTAGAGATGCCCCAGTCAGCTTTCCAATGTTTATAAGCTGTATAAAAGGGTTCAGGTCTGAACTCTGTACTGACCACTGAAGTTCCTCGACAACAAACTCTTCAAAACACATCTTACCTTACTCACTTTTAATGATTTATTAACACTTAAATAATATTTTATACATTTTATACATTTATACTACATTACTGTATAAACTAACTTACAAGCTCACAAAAAAGTAACATAGTCTGTAAAACATCATTACAAACCTTTTAACCCCCCATGCAAGTTTATTATGAGAGAAAAAAAACTGAGTAACTCTGAAACCTTTAGAAACTGTAAAGGTTCCAAACTCTGAATGAAACACGACCTGAAAGCTGAACTGAGAGCTGCAATAACAATTTGTTCTCACTAGATGTTGCTGTAGATTCAGTTTTAACATGAACATCCTGAAATTGGCTCACAGAGAGATTTAGTGATTGTAAAAGTTCATTCATAATATAAGCTGATTTACTATTAAACACACTGTGTAGATTCAACAGGATTAACATAGAAGATCCTTTAACATGGAAATGATTACTGAACCTGTAAATAGTTACATTCCTAATAAAAGATACACCATTATACATGCAGTACAATGTTCTTTATATTTGTAAATAGTTACTATAACTGTTAGCATAACATCATTCCTAACGCTATATTTTGATGTAAAAGATGTACATGAAGAAAGTATTATTATATTAATAACAATGATAGGAAATAAGTAGATATTAAAACAGTGGAATAAACAGTTGTTGGATGGACTTTAGAAGAATTAAACCGAGCTTGATTCTCTTCCAATCTTCCAGAATTGAACTTGAAGAAGCGAGGTATCATTTAGGATGTTAGAGTCATTCCGTCAGACACGGCCTTAGACGTCAAGATAAAAAGGTATTCATTATAAAGTTAAAGTCACATTTAAAAAGTATCATTAATTATTCACTAACTAAACAGATCTTTATTAAAACATGACAGTTTGTGGTAGTTTTAGAGGTTATGAACAGAATTTATAGAATTTATAGAATCTTTGGCCAACAGTAAAGCTTGGGATTCAAACCCAGAATCCCTGAGGAAGAGGCTTTCTGTGTTTAGTTCTATGTTCAGTTCTATCCCATGATCCTTCAGTTTCTGCTGGATCTGAAGAACAGAAGATGATGTTATCAGTAAATAATGTATAAAGAAAGTTGTTGATGGTGTAAAATTGGTTGAGAAGCTGAATCCAGCAGCTGCTGATGATTACAGTACAGGTTAGGACAGTGTATAGAAACTTGATGAAGATTTAGGGAAGATTTGGGTTCCTGCTGCTGGAATAAGGAGGAACTGCACAATATAAATGGAACCTTGTGGAGGATCAGACTCACCATCTCCAAGAGTGCAGCCTTAATTGTGGGATCATTAACGTCCTGATTCGACTCCACCTTAAATCTCAGGATCTGCTGCTGTCCAGTAACAACTGTAAACAGAAACAAGCATAAAAACATTATCATCACATTTTACAGGTAATTTAAAGTATAAATCTAAAGTAAATACGTCAATAATCACCTCTGTGAAAGAGAAAGGGCAAAACGATGCTACTTAATGTATCAGCTGCCAGAAAATTAAACATATAGCCAAAATATTCTGCTCCATTGTAATTATCAGGTAGATTAGGAAACCATGGAAGAGCAACATCGGTTTGGTCCAGCCACTTCCAGGGTTCTCTGAAAAGGCCGAACCAGGTGTCACCAGGTACTTTTCCCATTATATCCGAATGTTCAGTTGCAGTTCTTGCGCTGGCCAGATCTGTGTGATCCTGTCTGCAGAAACTCTGAGCTTCAGACCAGGTCTTTACAGTAGAGTAGTAAATGTAACGGTCAGCTCCAGTTCTCCTGTCTGTAAGAAACATGTACAAAAGAAAATGTTATGCTCACAAAATACCATCAGGATTTAAATTGGCACATGGAGAAGGTGTTTTAGGTAAGAACATTTGATGTCACTGTAAATATTGTATTACTTACCATCATAGCATATGAAGGCTCGCAGTAGTGTACACACCACAGTATACCAACCCGACTGAGTTAGCAGGACACAGCCTAGTTTTCCTCCCACATTATTGGGGCATCCTGTCGCCCAGTTAGTAAAACTTCCTAGTGACTCATTTCTGTAGGACCAGAGGAAGCTATTGGGGTTAAGATACATCCCAATAAAGATGTTAAGATTATTTAGTGTTCCCTGTGCTTCCTTTTGAAGTCTGAGCAAGTTAGCAGCGCTGTCGATGATCGCCAGGTCATCGTGGTTGGCTCGGCAGTAAGCTCGGGCATCACTCCATGTTTTTCCAGAACTTATAAAATAGTACCTACGAGGGACAGACGAGATGATTGGGCTGATTCCTGTAAACAAAATAACAGTATATACAGTACTGAGTCTGTCAGCGGTGAGTCTTTTGTACTTGGGCAGTTTATCACATTTTTAATTGCAGATCCTCTTAAGCTTCAGGAAACTGGGTATAGAAATATCTATATATATATTCATCTACATGTCAGGCAGGCGAATTTTGTGTTTCTTTTGTTTGCTGGAATTATAAATTATGTCGATTTTCTTTTTGTGTGTAGTACGGTTGTTAAAGTGTGTGGGTTTGTAGTGTTTTTGTTTTGAAAGTTCACTTGTGTGTTTAATGTCAGACTTTCTTATTCATATGATGACTGGCTCTCCTTTATAATAAGTGTTGATTGACAGAGACACTGACCGATCGTGATTGTGCCTGATGGACTGGGCGACCAATGGGAATGGTCAGGGGGTAGGACTAACCCTCTTGTTTCAGATAAGGATGCAGCAGAGAGCAATGGCGAGAGAGAAGAATAGTGGAATAATCATAACAGCCGCGTTTTCATCAACTACAGTTATGCAAAAAAACCTTTACATGACGTGTCGATGCGCTGCAGAGAAACGAGCAAGATGGAGAGATTTAATTCAGTTTTGGTTTAAGTAGAATTATATTTACAACCATTTACATCTTTTATGATGTTGTTTGCAGCTAAGGAACGTCGGGCCGTCTAATGTGGGCTCAAATCTCCGTGCCACGGCAACGCTCACCTCGCATCTGGGAACGTAAACGCTCTAAACAATTTTGGGAGCACATTGTGCAGAAGCATTTTTCAGACGAGCTTTGGCTCTAGAATTTAAGAATGTCAAAATCAGCCTTTGATAAGCTGTGCACCATGATCGGGTCATCTGTAGAGCCAAAAGTCACCAGCCACCCGTGCCAACTGAAAAGAGGATTGCTATTGCCTAGTACAAACTGGCCACTTGTGTGGAGTACAGGGTAGTGGGCGATATGTTCGGTGTAACAACAGTTCACCGCAGTGTATACGAGCAATAACATCAAAACTAATGAAACGTTACGTCGTATTACCAAATGTGCAGGAGGCAGAAGAAATAGCGCAGCGTCATTATGCAGCACACCACAAACCACATACCGCTGCACTGGATGGTACACACATTCTAATCCTCCCTCCAGCAGTCGGGTACAGGGGCTTTGAAACGTCATCGTTTATTCGAGAAACCCGTTCCCATCCTTTTTTTTTGCATTTCGGCTATGCAATATTCTAACTTTTCCAACTCGTTCAAGCGTGAAAACTTTTTTTGGGTCGATATTTGGGTCATTTTTCCAGGTTTTTTTTTAATGCGTGTTTTCAAAATTCGCAAAAAGTTGGTGGATGGAAAACCTCTTGTGAGTACTATATTCCTTTTTGTGGGTGGAAATGCGTGTTTATAGTAGTTAGCTAGTGCTAGTACTTGGATTGAAATGTAACTTAGGCGTCTCTTGAGGAAGACATGCAACTGAATGTACGCTGTATTGGCCAGAATACCGCAGTCCGTTTCCTTTTCTCCTTCCTAGTTGCCGTCCTACCGTGGAGCCTGTGGAGGAAGATCTGCCAGCAGGAGAGAGATACTGGGCTGTGTTGTGGTGTTGGGACCTGCTTTCTTGGGATCACAGACCAAGTCATGTTGTTGCTGAGAGGAGCTGCCTCACGGTTTTTTCCCTCCTTTTCCTTTCGGTTTTAAGATTAGTGTTATCAGATTTTATGCTTCTTTGTTGACTAGAGATTTGTGAAACTTCCTAGATACAACAGCGACTTTATTTTATTTTTTGGTATTTGTTTTCTAGTTTCTTGTTTTCTTGTTTTTAAGTATTTTAGAGTGGATATATATTTCTATAACCATACTTCCATTGCTATTTATTGCTGATTGGGCATGGGATACAGTAACCATTAGGATACCTGTCCTTATTTATAAGTATAGGATTATTGCTTTGATTCTATTTGAATGCCAGTGTTAGTGCAGTGGTTAAGGTACTGGACTAGTAAACAGAAGGTTGCCGGTTTAAGCCCCACCACCACCAAGTTGCCACTGTTGGGTCCCTGAGCAAGGCCCTTAACCCTCAATTGCTCATTGTGTAAGTCGCTTTGGATAAAATCCTGCTATGAGCGGGATTGGTTTTGTGTTTTCTTTTTGCTGTGATGGAAGTTATACTAGACTCGACTGGGTGTTCAGGGTTCTTTAGGCGTGGTGTTCATCTGCACTCACACATGCAAATTGGAGCTACTAATTTGTTTGTGTTTGTGGTTTGTAATTTACAGGCGGCACGTCTGTGTTTTTTTCTGCCTTTCATCCAATCAATCAATTCCACTGTGACCCTGACCAGGATTAAATAACCCTCACTCAGTCATAAAAAAAACTTTACATCACTCTCACTCAATCAGTTAGAGCTTTACATCACTCAGTCATCTAAGATAACATAAGATAAGATTCCTGTATCCCCATGGGGGAAATTCGAGTGATACAGCAGCTCCAGTACAGTGTAAGTACAGTAAGTAGAGTAAATAAAAATAGAATAAAAAGAAAAAAATAAGGAAAGAAATTTGCTATGCAATGCAATTACTATTATACATACATATGGCAATTACTACAATATAATACAAACACTATATATTCTAATAGTCCAGTGCTGGGCAAAAGGCTTGGGGGGGTGGGGGTTGTGTTGAGTTATTGTAGGGGGGAAGCTGGCTCGTCAGTGTGGGGACAGTCCGTGTATTCTGCTATTGTTATGCAGTCTGATGGCGGTTGGCACAAAAGAACGTCTGAAGCGCTCAGTCTTGCTCTTTGGTGGAATTAGTCTATGACTAAAAGAACTACCCAGCCACCGTAGTTCCTCATTGAGAGGGTGAGAAGGATTATTTAGGATGGCCCTGATTTTGTCCTTTGTTCTCCTCTCACATACCACCTCCAGACTGTCCAGCTGTAGACCCACAACAGAACCGGCTTTTCTGACCAGCTTATTTAGTTTATTGGCATCTCCAGCCTTGATGCCACCACCCCAGCACACCACAGCAAAAAAGAGGGTGCTGGCAACCACAGACTGATAGAAAGCTTTCAGCAGTCTGTTGCACACATTGAAGGACCTCAGCCTCCTCAGAAAAAAATCTAAACCTTTACATCACTCTCACTGTCATCTAAACCTTTACATCACTCTCACTGTCATCTAAAACTTTACATCACTCTCACTCAGTCATCTAAACCTTTACATCACTGTCATCTAAAATGTTACATTACTCTAACTCAGTCATCTAAACTTTTACATCACTCTCACTGTAAAAAAAAAAACTTTACATGACTCTCACTCAATCAGTTAGAACTTTACATCACTCTTACTTAGTCATCTAAAACTTTACATCACTCATATTTTTGCCTCACCTGTAAAAAACAGGATGATGAACAGAAACTGTGTCTCCATAGATGATGGTGTTTCAGATGAACTTTCTTGTTCTTGTGTAACTTCTGAAGCAATAGCTGAAATAGATGATGAATAGCTATGAAAATAGATGTTAACACCTCTTATACACTTGAGCTTCTGCTGATTCTGTATCTCTTTTCTTCCGGACTAAACATCTCATTTTAATAAAATCCAAAGTGAATGTAAATGTTTCACATTGTTTAGGATCAGATTTCACTTCCTTCACTTTCCTTTTTCTGTTCAGCTTCTGCACTTGGGTCCCAAACCAGGAGCGTATGCAGCTCAGTTATAAAAGTAGAGTTTAGTTTAACAGATAAAAGATAAGTGAGACAAATTCAGTAATACATTTGTGCTTCTAAAGTGCATATTTTTACTGATCTCAAGGTTTCTTTATTATAATATCCGTTTCTTCTGAAGGTGAAATCTGATCCTGGTCTGTGTGAATCATTTGCATCTGTCGTCTGGAGGAAGACGAACAGCAACAGCTTCAGAGAGCAAGAAGCAAACGTGCAGCCAGTTTATTTACCCTTTTATTTATTACCATATCAAGGGGAGTAAAAGTTTATCAACCAGTTTATTTCTTACTACACTTAGTACCCTAGATTTACAGATTATACATTTACTACCCCTATTTTTTATTTTACAACCCCCCCCCCCCCCTTCCTTACTAAACACTTGACTGCCCAAAAATGATATGATAAAATGATATGTTTTTCTTGTGGGCTCTTTCTCTCAGACTCATAGTAGCAAATGACACTGGAGTAGAAGATCAAGTCACTAAGATTTCATGATGTTCTAACTAAAATAATAACACCCCCAGCTGTAACCAGTTCCTTTCTTATAATCATAAATACCTTCAGATATAACGAGTATATTTCTTAATCTCCTGTCTGTCCATAGCAGCGAATATCAAAATGACCAATAAAACATGAAAAATCACACAATCTTTTTAACAAGTATCTCCATTGGATGCTAGACCTGTCCATCAAAACTGTGTATCTCCTCCTCCTTCCTTAGAAAACGAGGAATGCTTCTGCAAGTGAGTCAGGGTCACAACCAAGGCCAAAACACACCATATCAAGATTGATTTATTTCAGATCAGGATAAGGCTGCGTTCTTTGTGTACCACCCCGTAAGAGGAATGCTTAGTCGGGGCCGTAACCGAGACCAAAACACATTACTAGCTGCATTCTTTGCATAACGCCCAGCATGCAGGGCCACAGGGGCCTCATACACTTATACTGTAAGACTTACATCATCAAAAATACCTACTCCAGGTTTTGAACATATCTTTACACAGTCCATTTTACATATAAAACTGACAGTGACGACCTGATTAAGATACACTTTTATTTCATTGTAGGTAAATGTCGCCATCTGTGGTTTGTTTGTGGTCTGAAAACGTTTTTCATTTTTTCTGAAAAGTTTTTGGATAGTCATGTTTTTAATCGGACAGCGACAATATGCAGAACTTCTGCTTTTTTATTTCTGAAGCTGTTGATGATCTTACTAAAGATCCAAATCCTCATCTGATCAAAGGTTCATTTAATTAACACATTTGTGCTCATTCAGTGACAATATTAGAGACAGAGTAAGCATTCCAGTGTTTTAAAGCTGTATAGAGGGGTTTAGGTCAGAGCTCTGTACTGACCACTGAAGTTCCGCCACATAAACTCTTCAAAACACGTCTTACCTTACTCACTTTTATTGATTTATTAATGATTATAGATTACAAGTCTCTTACAATAAATTAATATTTTATACAACATTACTGTTTAATATGTAGAAATGACATTATTTACATTAAGTTTATTATGGACACAAAAATGGAACTGTTCCAAAAAGTTACAAACTCTGAATGAAACACGACCTGAAAGCTGAACTGAGAGCTGCAATAACAATTTGTTCTCACTAGATGTTGCTGTATATTTAGTTTTAACATGAACATCCTGAAATTGGCTCACAGAGAGATTTAGTGATTGTAAAAGTTCATTCATAATATAAGCTGATTTACTATTAAACACACTGTGTAGATTCAACAGGATTAACATAGAAGATCCTTTAACATGGAAATGATTTCTGAACCTGTAAATAGTTACATTCCTAATAAAAGATCCACCATTATACATGCAGTACAATGTTCTTTATATTTGTAAATAGTTACTAAAACTGTTAGCATAACATAATTCCTAACGCTATATTTTGATGTAAAAGATGTACATGAAGAAAGTATTATTATATTAATAACAATGATAGGAAATAAGTAGATATTAAAACAGTGGAATAAACAGTTGTTGGATGGACTTTAGAAGAATTAAACCGAGCTTGATTTTCTTCCAATCTTCCAGAATCGAACTTGAAGAAGCGAGGTATCATTTAGGATGTTAGTCATTCCGTCAGACACGGCCTTAGACGTCAAGATAAAAAGGTATTCATTATAAAGTTAAAGTCACATTTAAAAAGTATCATTAATTATTCACTAACTAAACAGATCTTTATTAAAACATGACAGCCCGTCTTCCATGTGTGTAGTTGCTAATTTGGCCAACAGTAAAGCTTGGGATTCAAACCCAGAATCCCTGAGGAAGAGGCTTTCTGTGTTACTGAGACTTCTTGTATATTTTTATTTAATTCTATTTACTACAGAAGTAAATGATCTGAGAGAGAGAATTATTTATAGGTTGTTTGTTACCCTGAAGTTTTTAATGTATCTCCATCTTGTGGAACACCACTCCATCTGGCTGCTTTCTCCATTTCAGTGTGATGTTCTGTTCTATCCCATGATCCTTCAGTTTCTGTTTGATCTGAAGGACAGAAGATGATTTTATCAGTAAATAATGTATAAAGAAAGTTGTTAATGGTGTAAAATTGGTGGAGAAGCTGAATCCAGCAGCTGCTGATGATTACAGTACAGGTTAGGACAGTGTATAGAAACTTGATGAAGATTTAGGTATAAAATGTGTGACAATGTTCAGGCACTGTCACTAGGAAAATTCTTTTCTTAGTCACTAGGGGGCAGTGTTAAACCCTCATGTGTATAATTAAGAGGGAGAAGAAGGGTAAGTTTGAGAGGGCCTATTTGTGGCAATATGTAGCATGCAGGACAACTTTATGCTCCTTACGCATGTTTTTCAGGCCCTTGTTGTTTTTTTAGCCCAATGAAAGTAACTTTTGGATTTGGGACATGTGTATGTTTTGTTTTAATAGGGAGGAAACAGTGTGTTACTCCTCTAGTTATAACTGTTTATTTATTTTTTTTAAGAAGGGTTTTTATCCTTTTATAATTGATTTTGGTCACAAAATTGTGCCAAATACAATTTGCTGGTTTGGGAAACTTGTGGAACTTGTGAAAGATCAGACTCACCATCTCCAAGAGTGCAGCCTTTATTGTGGGATCATTAACGTCCTGGTTCGACTCCACCTTAAATCTCAGCTGCTTATGTTCAGTAATAACTGTAAACAGAAACAAGCATAAAAACATTATCATCACATTTTACAGGTAATTTAAAGTATAAATATGAAAGTAAATACGTCAATAATCACCTCTGTAACAGAGAAAGGGCAGAAGGTCCGTATTATATGTATCGGCTGCCTTAAAATTATACATATAGCCAAAATATTCATTTCCAAAGTGATTATCAGGTTGACCAGATCTGTGTGATTCTGTCTGCAGAAACTCTGAGCTTCAGACCAGGTCTTTACAGTAGAGTAGTAAATGTAACGGTCAGCTCCAGTTCTCCTGTCTGTAAGAAATATGTACAAAAGAAAATGTTATGCTCACAAAATACCATCAGGATTTAAAACTGGCACATGGAGGTGTTGATTCCCAAGATTATAACTTTTAAATGTGGGCAGAGCAGCACTGAGACTTTATTTTTACAACAAACATACTGGTGTAGACTTAATAGTTTGGTGGTTAAACAGGTAAGATAAACGTTGTGCTGATGAATATCAGACATCAATTAATCTGTTATACTGAGTGAGACTCAACATTCATAGACAAGAACCTAAACCATAAACAATAATAAAGTGAAACTGATGGTGAGATTGTTAAAAATGTTGATGAGATTAAATCATGTCACATCTTTTTTACTGGTTGTTCTTAGATGACATTTGTCCAATTAAATTTCTTCACAGGGAACAGATTTGGGTTTTTACTGTTTTAGGTAAGAACATTTTATATCACTGTAAATATTGTATTACTCACCATCATAGCATATGAAGGCTCGCAGTAGTGTACACACCACATTATACCAACCCGACTGAGTTAGCAGGACACAGCTTATTTGTACACCCACATTTTGGGGGTATCCTGTCATCCAGTTGGTAAAACTTCCTAGTGACTCATTTCTGTAGGACCAGAGGAAGCTATTAGGGTTAAAGGACATTCCAATCAACATGTCCAAATTATTTAGTGTTCCCTGTGCATCCGTTTGAAGTCTGAGCATGTTAGCAGCGCTGTCGATGATCGCCAGGTCCTCGTGGTTGGCTCGGCAGTAAGCTCGGGCATCACTCCATGTTTTTTTAGATGTACTAAAATAGTACTTACGAGGGACAGACGAGATGATTGGGATGATTCCTGTAAATTGAATAATAGCGTTTACAAAACTTTTTCGTGTTGTAAAGTACAGTGTATCACAAAAGTGAGTACACCCCTCACATTTCTGCAGATATTTAAGTATATCTTTTCATGGGACAACACTGACAAAATGACACTTTGACACAATGAAAAGTAGTCTGTGTGCAGCTTATATAACAGTGTAAATTTATTCTTCCCTCAAAATAACTCAATATACAGCCATTAATGTCTAAACCACCGGCAACAAAAGTGAGTACACCCCTTAGTGAAAGTTCCTGAAGTGTCAATATTTTGTGTGGCCACCATTATTTCCCAGAACTGCCTTAACTCTCCTGGGCATGGAGTTTACCAGAGCTTCACAGGTTGCCACTGGAATGCTTTTCCACTCCTCCATGACGACATCACGGAGCTGGCGGATATTCGAGACTTTGCGCTCCTCCACCTTCCGCTTGAGGATGCCCCAAAGATGTTCTATTGGGTTTAGGTCTGGAGACATGCTTGGCCAGTCCATCACCTTTACCCTCAGCCTCTTCAATAAAGCAGTGGTCGTCTTAGAGGTGTGTTTGGGGTCATTATCATGCTGGAACACTGCCCTGCGACCCAGTTTCCGGAGGGAGGGGATCATGCTCTGCTCAGTATTTCACAGTACATATTGGAGTTCATGTGTCCCTCAATGAAATGTAACTCCCCAACACCTGCTGCACTCATGCAGCCCCAGACCATGGCATTCCCACCACAATGCTTGACTGTAGGCATGACACACTTATCTTTGTACTCCTCACCTGATTGCCGCCACACATGCTTGAGACCATCTGAACCAAACAAATTAATCTTGGTCTCATCAGACCATAGGACCTGGTTCCAGTAATCCATGTCCTTTGTTGACATGTCTTCAGCAAACTGTTTGCGGGCTTTCTTGTGTAGAGACTTCAGAAGAGGCTTCCTTCTGGGGTGACAGCCATGCAGACCAATTTGATGTAGTGTGCGGCGTATGGTCTGAGCACTGACAGGCTGACCCCCCACCTTTTCAATCTCTGCAGCAATGCTGACAGCACTCCTGCGCCTATCTTTCAAAGACAGCAGTTGGATGTGACGCTGAGCACGTGCACTCAGCTTCTTTGGACGACCAACGCGAGGTCTGTTCTGAGTGGACCCTGCTCTTTTAAAACGCTGGATGATCTTGGCCACTGTGCTGCAGCTCAGTTTCAGGGTGTTGGCAATCTTCTTGTAGCCTTGGCCATCTTCATGTAGCGCAACAATTCGTCTTTTAAGATCCTCAGAGAGTTCTTTGCCATGAGGTGCCATGTTGGAACTTTCAGTGACCAGTATGAGAGAGTGTGAGAGCTGTACTACTAAATTGAACACACCTGCTCCCTATGCACAACTGAGACCTAGTAACACTAACAAATCACATGACATTTTGCAGGGAAAATGACAAGCAGTGCTCAATTTGGACATTTAGGGGTGTAGTCTCTTAGGGGTGTACTCACTTTTGTTGCCGGTGGTTTAGACATTAATGGCTGTATATTGAGTTATTTTGAGGGAAGAATAAATTTACACTGTTATATAAGCTGCACACAGACTACTTTTCATTGTGTCAAAGTGTCATTTTGTCAGTGTTGTCCCATGAAAAGATATACTTAAATATCTGCAGAAATGTGAGGGGTGTACTCACTTTTGTGATACACTGTATATATATACAGTGGTGTGAAAAAGTGTTTGCCCCCTTCCTGATTTTCTGGTTTTTTGCATGTTTGTCACACTTAAGTGTTTCGGAACATCAAACCAATTTAAATATTAGTCAAAGACAACACAAGTAAACACAAAATGCAATTTGTAAATGAAGGTGTTTATTATTAAGGGAGAAAAAAAATCCAAACCTACATGGCCCTGTGTGAAAAAGTGATTGCCCCCTAAACCTAATAACTGGTTGGGCCACCCTTAGCAGCAACAACTGCAACCAAGCGTTTGCGATAACTTGCAATGAGTCTTTTACAGCGTTCTGGAGGAATTTTGGCCCACTCATGCAGAATTGTTGTAATTCAGTTACATTACAGGGTTTTCGAGCATGAACGGCCTTTTTAAGGTCATACCACAGCATCTCAATAGGATTCAGGTCAGGACTTTGACTAGGCCACTCCAAAGTCTTCATTTTGGGTTTTTTCAGCCATTCAGAGGTGGACTTGCTGGTGTGTTTTGGATAATTGTCCTGCTGCAGAACCCAAGTTCGTTTCAGCTTGAGGTCACGAACAGATGGTCGGACATTCTCCTTCAGGATCTTTTGGTAGACAGCAGAATTCATAGTTCCATTTATCACAGCAAGTCTTCCAGGTCCTGACGCAGCAAAACAGCCCCAGACCATCACACTACCACCACCATATTTTACTGTTGGTATAATGTTCTTTTTCTGAAATGCAGTGTTACTTTTGCGCCAGATGTAATGGGACACACACCCTCCAAAGAGTTCAACTTTTGTCTCATCGGTCCACAGAATGTTTTCCCAAAAGTCTTGGGGATCATCAAGATGTGTTTTGGAAAAATTGAGACGAGCTTTAATGTTCTTTTTGCTCAGCAGTGGTTTTCTTCTTGGAACTCTGCCATGCAGGCCATTTTTGCCCAGTCTCTTTCTGATGGTGGAGGCATGAACTCTGACCTTAACTGAGGCAAGTGAGGCCTGCAGTTCTTTGGAAGTTGTTGTGGGGTCTTTTGTGACCTCTTGGATGAGTCGTCGCTGCGCTCTTGCGGTAATTTTGGGTGGCCGGCCACTCATTAAAACCACCTTCTTCTTTCTACACTCACTGTCCATTTTATCAGCTCCACTTACCACATAGAAGCACTTTGTAGTTCTACAATTACTGACTGTAGTACATCTGTTTCTCTACATGCTTTGTTACCCCCTTTCATGCTGTTCTTGGTGGATGATTCTCAGCACTGCAGTGACACTGACATGGTGGTGGTGTGTTAGTGTGTGTTGTGCTGGTATGAGTGGATCAGACACAGCAGCGCTGATAGAGTTTTAAAACACCTCACTGTCACTGATGGACTGAGAATAGTCCACCAACCAAAAATATTTAGCCAACAGCTATTGTGACCACTAATTAAGGTCTAGAAGATGAGCGACTCAAACAGCAGCAATAGATGAGCGATCGTCTCTGACTTTACATCTACAAGGTGGACCGACTAGGTAGGCGTGTCTAATAGAGTGGACAGTGAGTGGACACAATGTTTAAACACTCATACCAGCACAACACACACTAACACACCACCACCATGTCAGTGTCACTGCAGTGCTGAGAATCATCCTAAATAATACCTGCTCTGTGGGGGTCCTGACCATTAAAGAACAGCATAAAAGGGGGCTAACAAAGCATGTAGAGAAACAGATGGACTACAGTCAGTAATTGTAGAACTACAAAGTGCTTCTATATGGTTAGTGGAGCTGATGAAATGGACAGTGAGTGTAGAAACAAGGAGGTGGTTTTAATGTTATGGCTGATCGGTGTATCTATATAATGGAATAATGTAGTTGATTATTGGTGTTAGACAGCACGGTGGTGCAGCACATGGAGCCTCGACTGGGTGTTCAGGGTTCTTTAGGCGTGGTGTTGATCTGCATTCAGACATGCAAATTGGAGCTACTAATTAGTTCGTGTTCGCGACTTTTGATGTACTGACTACGTGTCCGACAGGTTTTTACCTCACCTGTAAAAAACAGGATGATGAACAGAAACTGTGTCTCCATAGATGATGGTGTTCCAGATGAACGTGTTACTTATGAATCACTAGGAGAAAATAGATGTTAACACCTTTTGAACTGATAAAAGAAAAGTGAGACAAATTTAATAATAAAATTGGGTGTAAAGTGTTTATTCTTGATCATCTCAAAGTGTCTTTATTATAACATAAAGGAAGATTTTAAGCTGCTGTGTTTGTGAAGATAATTTAAAAATGTTATTTGTGTTACCAACAAAATTCACTTCATTCTTAAAATCTAATCCTGCTCAGCATAAAATCTGGGGTTTCATACAGTTAAATAAATAATAATAGTATAAAAACATGAAAAGTTCAGTTATAACATCAAGGTTAGTTTAATACTGTAGATAAAAGAAGTAAAAATAAAACGCTGAATTAGAATCTGTAATAAACGTCGCTAAGTTTAGGTACGGCGTTGATTCCTGATTCACTGCTTTTCTGTTCTGAATGAAAATCAATCCAAGGTTCAAATCCATCAGCAATCATTTCTTCTGATTAAAATTCAGTGGTGAGACAGTGGAAGGTGAACGTGGATCTAATATCACTGTTATTAAAGCTGCTAAGAATCATTTCACTCCTAGATGGTTTCAGTAACGAGCAGATTTACAACTTTTATTCAGCTACACTCTGCTGAGTTGTTGGGTTGTTTTTTTTTACCCAAACGCTGGGTTGAGGCAGTTGGATTAACTTGCTGGGTTATTTCTCAACACAGCACTTGGGTTACTAGGTCCTGTTGCCAATGGCTAAATTCCCTTAAGAATATAAATGTACGTTTGTAAAGGCATGTGTTGCCAGATTGAAATATTACTAACCCTGTGATTAGTTGAATTACCTAAAACTTTCAGTTTGCCTTTTCCAGTCATGAATAAAAGTCCCCAGGAGATGTGAAGCTGCTAACATTAGCGATGGATAAAATATCAGCGCAAGAATGAATGGACACTGTTAACGTTAACCCGTAATATCACTAGGGTTCATTTTTATTTATTTCCTATGTTTCTAACCCTGGTTTGTATGTTAATTAGAGTGAGGGTTTCTAGTGTAGCCATGTGTGTACGTACTTGTATGCATGTGCAGGTGTATATATATGTATGTATAGATGTATATACAGTGTATCACAAAAGTGAGTACACCCCTCACATTTCTGCAGATATTTAAGTATATCTTTTCATGGGACAACACTGACAAAATGACACTTTGACACAATGAAAAGTAGTCTGTTTGCAGCTTATATAACAGTGTAAATTTATTCTTCCCTCAAAATAACTCAATATACAGCCATTAATGTCTAAACCACCGGCAACAAAAGTGAGTACACCCCTAAGAGACTACACCCCTAAATGTCCAAATTGAGCACTGCCTGTCATTTTCCCTCCAAAATGTCATGTGATTTGTTAGTGTTACTAGGTCTCAGGTGTGCATAGGGAGCAGGTGTGTTCAATTTAGTAGTACAGCTCTCACACTCTCTCATACTGGTCACTGAAAGTTCCAACATGGCACCTCATGGCAAAGAACTCTCTGAGGATCTTAAAAGACGAATTGTTGCGCTACATGAAGATGGCCAAGGCTACAAGAAGATTGCCAACACCCTGAAACTGAGCTGCAGCACAGTGGCCAAGATCATCCAGCGTTTTAAAAGAGCAAGGTCCACTCAGAACAGACCTCGCGTTGGTCGTCCAAAGAAGCTGAGTGCACGTGCTCAGCATCACATCCAACTGCTGTCTTTGAAAGATAGGCGCAGGAGTGCTGTCAGCATTGCTGCAGAGATTGAAAAGGTGGGGGGTCAGCCTGTCAGTGCTCAGACCATACGCCGCACACTACATCAAATTGGTCTGCATGGCTGTCACCCCAGAAGGAAGCCTCTCCTGAAGTCTCTACACAAGAAAGCCCGCAAACAGTTTGCTGAAGACATGTCAACAAAGGACATGGATTACTGGAACCATGTCCTATGGTCTGATGAGACCAAGATTAATTTGTTTGGTTCAGATGGTCTCAAGCATGTGTGGCGGCAATCAGGTGAGGAGTACAAAGATAAGTGTGTCATGCCTACAGTCAAGCATGGTGGTGGGAATGCCATGGTCTGGGGCTGCATGAGTGCAGCAGGTGTTGGGGAGTTACATTTCATTGAGGGACACATGAACTCCAATATGTACTGTGAAATACTGAAGCAGAGCATGATCCCCTCCCTCCGGAAACTGGGTCGCAGGGCAGTGTTCCAGCATGATAATGACCCCAAACACACCTCTAAGACAACCACTGCTTTATTGAAGAGGCTGAGGGTAAAGGTGATGGACTGGCCAAGCATGTCTCCAGACCTAAACCCAATAGAACATCTTTGGGGCATCCTCAAGCGGAAGGTGGAGGAGCGCAAAGTCTCGAATATCCGCCAGCTCCGTGATGTCGTCATGGAGGAGTGGAAAAGCATTCCAGTGGCAACCTGTGAAGCTCTGGTAAACTCCATGCCCAGGAGAGTTAAGGCAGTTCTGGGAAATAATGGTGGCCACACAAAATATTGACACTTCAGGAACTTTCACTAAGGGGTGTACTCACTTTTGTTGCCGGTGGTTTAGACATTAATGGCTGTATATTGAGTTATTTTGAGGGAAGAATAAATTTACACTGTTATATAAGCTGCACACAGACTACTTTTCATTGTGTCAAAGTGTCATTTTGTCAGTGTTGTCCCATGAAAAGATATACTTAAATATCTGCAGAAATGTGAGGGGTGTACTCACTTTTGTGATACACTGTATGTGTGTATGTATTTGCATATGTGTACTTGAGTATATATGTGTATGTATTTGCATGTGTGAATATGTATGTATATGGGTATATATGTGCATGTACTGTATATATATGGCTATATTGGCCTAATTGTGCAATATTGTCACGTCACTTTACTATTTAATAATTAAATTACTATTTAATTTTTACTCTCGCAATATACCTCATGCATCATTACAGATACCAGTTATTCATTTTATGTAAATAACAAGAAAGACTCGGTTCTTTTTTTTTTTTTCTTTCTGTTTGCTTTTGTTTTGTACTGTTAATTATTTGTTGTATTATGCTACTGGGGCTTTAATTTCCTTTGGGATCAATAAAGCATCCATCCATCCATCCATCCATCCATCCATCCATCCATCCATCTAATGGGTGATTCTTTAATTGAGGGCTCTTTTGACCATCTTAACTTTTGAAAAATAAAATGTGTTACATTTTTGTTTTGATTATGTCAAAATAATGTTTACAAGCTTCAGAGTAAAGATTTAATGATGGCTAAAATTGAGCTTATGGAAAATTTAAATATTTTATATTTATTTTAGATTATTGTAACTCATTTATGTAGTAAACATTGTTGGCCATAAAACATAGAACTTTTCAGGATTCTATTTTTTCATGTTTCTACCATCATTTTTTCATTAATTTACACTTTTGTTTTAATATGTGAAATAATTTTTCTTTGGATAGTTGATTTATTATTTCATTAAGTTTTTCATATAACAGCACAAAATTGAAGATAAAACAGTTTTAAAACTGCTACTTGCTATAAATGAAGTATTGTGGCGGTAATGACATCATTGAAAAAATGTGCATTGTAACTCCGACCGTACCTAATTCACGGCTGTAAAAAATCACATCACAGACCATGAAATGAGCCGCTGCTCATGAAATATGCAATTAAAAATGTTTGTGTTTAGCGTTTTAACATTTTTCATTCGCGTAGCCTATAAAATACCAGGCACAATATGCAATATGAGGCGGTCCCACCAATCATACAGCAATGCAGTGAGTGTAACAGACTGTTCTGTGGTGTCGTGTGCTGACAATCACTGTGTCTGAGGTTGCGTGCATACTGCACACGTGCATACTGAAAGAGCTAACTGCTTTACAGACCGAGCAGTGCTCAGAGCCTCCAATTCAGTACGTACTGTTTCAGTATGTGATTTCAGATGCAGTTTAAATGTGTGTTCATGTATTTAGTGCATTTTGTCCCTTTGTGGATTCCATAATTAATAGAAAAGTGCTTCTGTATTCTCTACACCTCTTCTGATGTCTTATGGGCCATACTGACTAAAACATAGAAAATTTGTTTAAAGAAGTAATAATGTATTACACTGTAATATTAAACTATTATGCTTATTTAGCTTTAATTAATAAACAGTTAAAGATAGTGAAAGCTGTCTTTACCATCACAACAAGTTATGTGTTGCTAATGACGTGTTGCGGTAATGGCAACTTTTACTTTTTCTGTAAAATAATGCTAGGTCATGAATTTGCTAATGCTATTCAACAGCTAGTATAAAATGTACTTGCCATACATATAAATAATGTGAACATCTGCTGTAACAACATAAATAGTAATGACGTTAAATAAACGTACTCTACGATCAGGATGAATACACGCTAACATTTCTCACAGTTCCAGAGATCAAAATGTCACTCATCTCTCCTGTCAGTGCTTGTTTTCATGATTATAACATCAACAAGTTTTACTTTCAAATAAATCCCTACAGAAATCATAGACTGTCGCAGTAATGACAGTAATATTGGGGACAGTAAGATTTTGCTTAAAACATGACAAAGTTGTATAGATATGAACAAATCTAACACTGTATGTCTATTCAAGTTACTATAAAAACACACATTGTGATTTTTAAATGAATTATGCACTTTTTATCATTTCACAAGAGCAAAAAAGTTTTAAAGTCTGGGTTGGGGACAAAGTAGGAACATACTGATGTTTAACACATTTAAAAAATAGCAATTATAAAGATTTTGGTGCCCAGTTTTTTTTTTGGTGATAAAATAAATGCTCATTTTTATACCAACACTATGTGTTTTGTAACAAAGTATTTCTAACATGAATTTATAACCTGGGGATGTAAAAGTGCCCCTAATTAAAGAATAGCCCATATATCTATTTCTGATACTTTTTTAACAGTCTGGAACCAACATGGTGCTGCAGCAGAAGGAACTGAGGAATTTATTCCCGTTTGTATGATCCTCCATAGCAGCGTCTCTTATCCAAACATATACAGATAATATGTGCTGCAATCATAGAAACGCATGTAACACGTAAATAGTGTAAATACTATTCTATACTATATCTACTATCTACTATATCTACACACTTCTGCAGATATTTAAGTATATCTTTTCATGGGACAACACTGACAAAATGACACTTTGACACAATGAAAAGTAGTCTATGTGCAGCTTATATAACAGTGTAAATTTATTCTTCCCTCAAAATAACTCAATATACAGCCATTAATGTCTAAACCACCGGCAACAAAAGTGAGTACACCCCTAAGAGACTACACCCCTAAATGTCCAAATTGAGCACTGCTTGTCATTTTCCCTCCAAAATGTCATGTGACTCGTTAGTGTTACTAGGTCTCAGGTGTGCATAGGGAGCAGGTGTGTTCAATTTAGTAGTACAGCTCTCACACTCTCTCATACTGGTCACTGAAAGTTCCAACATGGCACCTCATGGCAAAGAACTCTCTGAGGATCTTAAAAGACGAATTGTTGCGCTACATGAAGATGGCCAAGGCTACAAGAAGATTGCCACCACCCTGAAACTGAGCTGCAGCACAGTGGCCAAGATCATCCAGCGTTTTAAAAGAGCAGGGTCCACTCAGAACAGACCTCGCGTTGGTCGTCCAAAGAAGCTGAGTGCACGTGCTCAGCGTCACATCCAACTGCTGTCTTTGAAAGATAGGCGCAGGAGTGCTGTCAGCATTGCTGCAGAGATTGAAAAGGTGGGGGGTCAGCCTGTCAGTGCTCAGACCATACGCCGCACACTACATCAAATTGGTCTGCATGGCTGTCACCCCAGAAGGAAGCCTCTTCTGAAGTCTCTACACAAGAAAGCCTGCAAACAGTTTGCTGAAGACATGTCAACAAAGGACATGGATTACTGGAACCATGTCCTATGGTCTGATGAGACCAAGATTAATTTGTTTGGTTCAGATGGTCTCAAGCATGTGTGGCGGCAATCAGGTGAGGAGTACAAAGATAAGTGTGTCATGCCTACAGTCAAGCATGGTGGTGGGAATGCCATGGTCTGGGGCTGCATGAGTGCAGCAGGTGTTGGGGAGTTACATTTCATTGAGGGACACATGAACTCCAATATGTACTGTGAAATACTGAATCAGAGCATGATCCCCTCCCTCCGGAAACTGGGTCGCAGGGCAGTGTTCCAGCATGATAATGACCCCAAACACACCTCTAAGACGACCACTGCTTTATTGAAGAGGCTGAGGGTAAAGGTGATGGACTGGCCAAGCATGTCTCCAGACCTAAACCTAATAGAACATCTTTGGGGCATCCTCAAGCGGAAGGTGGAAGAGCGCAAAGTCTCGAATATCCGCCAGCTCCGTGATGTCATCATGGAGGAGTGGAAAAGCATTCCAGTGGCAACCTGTGAAGCTCTGGTAAACTCCATGCCCAGGAGAGTTAAGGCAGTTCTGGGAAATAATGGTGGCCACACAAAATATTGACACTTCAGGAACTTTCACTAAGGGGTGTACTCACTTTTGTTGCCGGTGGTTTAGACATTAATGGCTGTATATTGAGTTATTTTGAGGGAAGAATAAATTTACACTGTTATATAAGCTGCACACAGACTACTTTTCATTGTGTCAAAGTGTCATTTTGTCAGTGTTGTCCCATGAAAAGATATACTTAAATATCTGCAGAAATGTGAGGGGTGTACTCACTTTTGTGATACACTGTAAACTACATACCACCATCACCACTGTCCTGAAGGCCCAAAGGGTCACTGAAAAAACTCACAATAAAATTAAAATCATTTAAAATTTACCTGAAAATAAGATGATCAGTTTTGTAGCTTCATCACGTCTCTGTGTCCTACAGAAGGATTCTGTTCAGTTTCTGTGTAAGTGTTTGATATAGAACACCAGACTTATATTAAACCCAAAGTTCATGTAAATGATTCACACTGACCAGGATCAGATTTCACACTCAGCAGGATCAGGTTTTATACTGATCAGAATCTTCATTAGAGGTTTTGGAGCTGGATTTCTGTAAAGCTGAGTTGATAAAAGGTTCATTATAAAGGAGCTGTACTAACAAAATCCACTTTATTCTAAATATCAGTTTCTTCTGAAGGTGAAATCTGATCCTGGTCTGTGTGAATCATTTACATCTGTCATCTGGAGAAACACTGACAGCAACAGCTTCTGATCCACACTGAACTGCATTCACTAATGAACCTTCTACAGAAAAAAAATAATCTAAAAACTGATTTATTACTTATGAAAGGTTTATTTGTAAAACGTAATTACATATCATATATTTACAGAATAAACTTATCCAACACACATATCACCCCTGAGGAAAAGGTTATTTAATGACACAGATCAGTAAACGATCAGTAGCTACACTGTAAAAAAAATCCAACTTAAGAATTAGTTATCGCTACTTGAAATTGTAAGCTGGGGAATTAATTTAAAAAGTTAAAAGTTTACCTAACTCAATGTATTGTTTACATTTACATTTTCAGCATTTAGCAGACGCTTTTATCCAAAGCGACTTACACGATGAGCAATTGAGGGTTAAGGGCCTTGCTCAGGGACCCAACCGAGGCAACTTGGTGGTGGTGGGGCTTGAACCGGCAACCTTCTGTTTACTAGTCCAGTACCTTAACCACTGAGCTATCACTGTTGTGCTTAACATTTAATAATAAATACACAAAATGGTGTTGTGCTGAAGAGCAAACCGCAATATTAAATAACTGTAGCAGCTTTATGGAGGAGTTGTGCTAAACTTTTAGCTTTTAGATTAGCTCTTTTACCCTGTGAGGTTAACTAGCTCAGCTCATTTAGCTGGTTGTTTTTTTTTTTTCACGCCATGCAATGCAAAATGTGTTCGTTTACGAGCCAGTCAGCAGATGTTCTGTTGAAACAGCAAAGAGTGAGTCACGGATTCACAAGGTACATGTTGGTCTTGTTTACATTCTAATTGTGTTTGTTCATGTAAAACAGCAGGTTCATTGAGAAGTCACCTTTCTACATGTACTAAAGCTTCGTTAAGGGACAGAAAGTGTAGCTATAAGTGTCAGCTTTAAGATATTTAAGTGTACATCTAGGAGACATGATGCAGTGAGGAGCTCATTTAGTAACTGTGATTTTAAAAGCACTTTTATTTTAACATTCAGTCGTCACAGGAGCATAAAAATCAAACAGTAACAGACTTCAGGACTTCACAGTAATGTGTTACACCGGCTGTGGCTGCTCCTCCTCACACTGTCTCCAGAGTTCTAAGTGCAGCCACTTCCTGTTTGGTGGCCATTTTGTGAGGGTATAAATACCCCACATGTTCAAACACTAGTTGTGAAGTCTTGTTTGGTAGTACCTGCATTTCTGAGTAGTTTCTAGTGTATCTGATTATTGTGTATGACCTTGATTATGTCTGTTTCCTGACTGTGAGTATTCTCTTGAGCCCTTTGGATTTGTTTGATTGATAATTTGGATTTTCTGTGTATGACCTTGGACTGTTTGTGAACTTTGACTTTGTGTTTGCCCTTAATAAACCTGCACCTGATTCTAACTACTGTTTGTGAGTACATTGTGACAGAAGACTTTGCCATTACTATGGAATCAGCAGGTTTTGATGAACGCTTGGCTCATCAAGAGCAAAGAATGGAGGAAATTGCACGGCTCCTGCAAGAGGTACTGCTCCTCCACTCCCAGAACACAATGAACCTGAACAACCGACCATCGCACCGGGTCTAGTGAGTACCGTACCTACCCCAGTGGGGAGTTCTCCAGTCCATATTGCCCTTCCTGAAAGGTATGATGGGTCAATGGATTTGTGCAAGTGTTTTTTTAATGCAGTGTAGCATTTATATTGAACATCATCCTGAACAATTTCGTGGTGAAGCAGACAGGATTCACTTTGTCATGTCATTGCTCACCGGGAAAGCTAAGGAGTGGGCTACTGCATTATGGACACAATGTAGCGATGTGCTAAAATCGAAAGCTTTGTTTTATTCCGTATTTAAGGAAGTATTTGATCATCTTCAAGCGGGACATGATATCGGAACTAGGCTCTGTGAACTCAAGCAGGAAAGAGGAAAGGCATCAGAGTATGCATTGGAGTTCAGAACAATCGCTGCAGGGAGTGGTTGGAACGAGCCAGCATTATTGACCATGTTTAAGAAGGGTCTTAAACCTGAACTGCAGGCGGAAATGGCCATTAGAGGTGTGTCCATGAACCTGGATAATTATATTCGCCACACCATTACTTTGGACAATCTGTTATACGACAGTAGGCGGGTCAGAAGGGTGACTGAATCCGTCGAGTCAACAGAGAGCTTGGACCAGGAATCGGAACTCATGGAATTGGGAAGCGCTCACATCTCTGAGGAGGAAAGACAGAAAAGGTTCAGAGAACGACGGTGTCTATATTGTGGAAGAACTGGTCATTTGCATACCTCCTGTCCAAATCGCCCAGGTGCAGCTAAGGTGTTGGAGGTAGGTTTCATGCTTCAACCAGATATTAATGTGAAGTGTATGAACATAAAAGTTCAGTTACTTTGGGGTTCAGAGTCTGCCTTTGTTTCAGCGCTCATCGACTCGGGAGCCGCAGGGAACTAAATAAACCGAGCCATTGCTGAAAAGCTGCAGATCCCTCTTACCAGCACCGCCTCTCCGATGATACTAAAGGCCGTGGATGGGAGAGTCCTAGGGTTCCAGATTGTTATAAGCACCTGGGGGAGGTTTTTTCTAAAAAGGGTGCTAGTGAGGTACCTCCACATAGACCTTGGGATTGTGCTATAGAACTGTTGCCGGGCAGCACACCTCCTAGAAATAGGATCTATCCACTATCCCGGACAGAAACTGAGGCATTAGAAAACTATGTGGAGGAGGCTCTAAAACTCTAAAACTACATTCGCCCATCCACCTCTCCCGCCGCAGCCAGCTTCTTTTTTGTGGAAAAGAAAGATGGTGGGCTACGTCCTTGCATTGACTATAGAGGATTAAATGAAATTTCTGTTAAGTACAAGTATCCCCTGCCTTTAGTCCCTGCAGCATTGGAACAACTTCGTGGAGCAAAGGTTTTCACCAAGTTGGACTTGAGGCGCGCCTACAATCTCATTCGAATTTGTGAGGGCGATGAATGGAAAACTGCATTTATAACCACCAGGGGGCACTATGAGTATACAGTAATGGCGTATGGGCTTGCTATAGCGCCCTCTGTGTTCCAGGCATTCATTAATGAGGTACTGCGGGACATAATTGACCGGTGGGTCATCGTGTACATAGATGACATTTTGGTTTACTCTAGAACTATGTATGAACACATGGATCATGTTAAGAGGGTTTTAGCTCGCCTGTTAGAAAACAAATTATTCGTCAAGGCGGAAAAATGTGAATTTCATTTTTCCTCTGTCTCATTTTTAGGTTATGTTGTTGACCGAGAAGGAGTACGCATGGATGAGGGAAAGGTGAATGCAGTAGTGCAATGGCCCCGACTGAATACCATAAAGGAGCTGCAAAGATTTTTGGGGTTTGCCAATTTTTATAGGCGATTTATTCGTGGTTTTAGCATGGAAGCAAACCCACTCACTTCCTTGTTAAAGGGGAAGAAGAAAAAATTTGAATGGACTGAGAAAGCCGAACAGGCTTTCCATTCTATGAAGAATCGGTTTGTGGTCGCTCCCATTTTAAAGCATCCTAACCCAGAATATCCTTTCGTAGTGGAAGTGGATGCTTCTGATTCTGGAGTTGGAGCCATATTGTCTCAGCGATCTGGTTCTCCTTCTAAACTTTATCCATGTGCCTTCTTCTCGAGAAAATTGAGTAGGGCTGAACAAAATTATGATGTGGGAAATCGAGAGCTTCTGGCTATGAAACTTGCTTTTGAAGAATGGCGTCATTGGTTAGAGGGGGCAAAGCATCCATTCCTGGTTTTAACCGATCATAAGAATCTTGAGTATCTGAAGACAGCTAGGAGACTAAATACCAGACAAGCTAGATGGGCTCTTTTCTTTACAAGATTTGATTTTACTGTTCAAGATTTGATTTTACTTTCTTATCGCCCAGGTTCAAAGAACGGGAAAGCGGATGCTTTGTCTCGACTGTGGGAGGTTGAACGAAAGGAGGTTCAGCCATCTCCTATAATTAAACCAGAGTGTATTATTGTGTATAATTTGGATTTCCTGTGTATGGCCTTGGACTGTTTGTGGACGTTGACTTTGTGTTTGCCCTTAATAAACCTGCACCTGATTCTAACTACTGTTTGTGAGTACATTGTGACATAATGCTGATGAAGAGCAGATTTTGGATCAGGAGTTAACTGGGCAGACTGGGAATGCGACGCTCACTGGGTCCATGTACTTTTGGTCATTCGTTTTTCACTTCAAATACCAAAGTTGAAAAACAAGAAAACGGGGGGTTATTCATTTTTCATTTTAAGATCAAAAATCAAATAAACAAGCAGAATTTGAATTTTTAGAAATCAACATTTTCTACCAGTTCAACTGGAAATAAACACACAAGCGTGTACATATATATATATATATATATATATATATATATATATATATATATATATAGTGTAAATTAAGCACAAGTGCTGAACCAGTAATAATAACGTAAAGACGCGTCTCTTGTTGTTCTGACGTTTGTGTTTGTATATTTGACGTGTATATTTTTGTTTTATCTGCAAAACACAAACAATATGGGGAATTGATTTCCATACTAGACATTGTACACCGCCGTGGTCGTGTTAGTTTATTCTGGATGATCGCCTGACGTCCTGGACGTCATTTATTTATTTATCTTGTATTATAGAATTTCTTGTTTTCGACCAATAAACATCCAAACATTAATGAAATAGCACAAACTGATTCTGCAGTAAATGAGAAGCAACAACAATCACATATATTTCAAAAAGTTATTTAGTTCATTTTTAGTTAAAGCTGTTTCTTAAAAGTGCATTAAGCAGAACGCTGATTAAAAAGCATTAAATGTTGTAATAGTGACACAGTGACGTGTACGATTAGTTCTGGTGAGACGTTATAAACAACATTCAGTTCTTTTATTTAGGATAATTGATTCCTGTGTGAATTACAAGGGCAGGAAAAAGTACAGCAGACACAAAAGTCAGAACAGGGGACGCGGCGTCACGTTATTATTACTGTTTACTCCGTCTTCTCAACACTTGTGCTGGATTTAAACTGTTTATATCTATATATGAAGCAAATTTACACAACAGCGCATGCACGTTTATTTCCAGTTCATCCGATCAAAAATTTTAATTTTGTGTTTCAGTTTCTGTTTGTTTGTTATTTGATGTTTGTTTGTTTTTTTGTTTTTCAACTTTGGGATTTGAAGTGAAAAACGAATGACCAAAAGTACACGGACCTCACAGTCTCTTCAGTTGGCTTTCTCTTTACCAACTCATGACCTTAAATAACTCGGTTATAAAATAAGGGTTAGTTTAACAGATACAAAATAAGTGAGAAAAATTATATGATAAATGAGAAGAGGGTGTAAAGTGTTTATTCTTAATCATCTCAAGGTTTCTTTATTATAATATGAAGGAAGATTTTTAGCTGCTGTAACTCGAGGATTTAGGACCTGGATTTTTGTGAAAATGTTTTAAAAATGTTATTTGTGCTGCCAACTGTCACGCTTGGAGCCTCAGGGTGATCCTGTGCTCCAGTGTGCCACGCCCTTCTCTCCCCAGTCTCCAGCCAGCCTCCCTCTCCTGATTGGTTAGCTGGGGCTAATTAGCCCCAGCTGCTACTATTTAGGAGAGGCTCAGGGAAAGGCTGGTTGGAGACTATTGCATGGTAACTCTGTTTGCGTCTGGGATCTCGGCTCCTGGTACTCTGTCCGTTCTCGCTCTGTTTGCTCTGTTTGCTCTGTTTGCTCTGTTTGCTCTGTTTGCTCTGTTTGCTCTGTTTGCTCTGTTTGACCTGTTTGACCTGTTTGACCTGTTTCGTCGGTTTCGCCTGTTTCGTCTGTTTAACCTGTTTAGTCTGTTTAGCCTGTTTGTTTGCCCCGTTAGCCTGTTTAGCCCCGTTAGCCTGTTTGTTTGCCCCGTTAGCCTGTTTAGCCCCGTTAGCCTGTTTAGCCTGTCCGTTAGCCTGTTTAGCCCCGTTAGCCTGTTTAGCCTGTCCGTTAGCCTGTTTAGCCCCGTTAGCCTGTTTAGCCTGTCCGTTAGCCTGTTTAGTCTGTTTAGCCGGTTTAGTCTTTGTTTCGCCTGTCCGTTAGTCCTGTTCAGTCCTGTTCTGTCAGTTTACCCTGTCTTGTCTTTATTGTTATTAAATATAGTTTCTGTCACACATCTCCGCGTTTGTGTCCGCCCCTCCTGTCCGTCTAGCCCACAAACCGTTACAGAATAGTCTCCCCCGTTAGGACACAGCGAGATGTTACTGGTTTATACTTTCCCAGACTTTGGCTCTATGAGGTTTCCTCAAGTCTTCCCGCTTAGTAGGCCGGCTCCTTATGATGGAAGCAACCATAGGGTTGAAGGCTTCCTTCTACAGAGCCAGCTCTACCTGCAGAACCTTCTGGACCCCCAGCCAACTGAAATCGACAAGGTTCGATTTATGATGTCTCGGCTGAGGGGTGCTGCTCGTGAGTGGGCTAAGCAGCTTTGGTCTGACAGGGGAGTTGAGCTGAACTCGGTGAAGGATTTCGAGGGCCTCATGAGAACCAAATGTTCATGTAGCAAAGTGCCCACTGCAGCTTATACCTGGCATCCAGTGCCCACTGAGGAGGTTAAATTTTCCCCAGTGCCCACTGCGGATGTGGTCCAGGAGCCAGTGCCTGCTTATAAAGCTCGTGACTGTCCCAAGTCCACGTTAGGAGCCAGTCAATATTATTTAGGTCCTGTTTCCTGTTTCAACCCCAAGGGCTCCGGGGGTCCTTCTGTGTGTTCGCCGGCTCCAGTGTTTTCGCAGCTGAGTCTAGTTTCTCCAGGGTCCAAACAGCTGACTTCTGACGCATATCCAGGGTCCAAGCAGCTGATTTCGGACGCCTCTCCAGTGTTTTCGCAGCTGAGTCCAGTTTCTCCAGGGTCCAAACAGCTGACTTTTGACGCATATCCAGGGTCCAAGCAGCTGATTTCGGACGCCTCTCCAGTGTTTTCGCAGCTGAGTCTAGTTTCTCCAGGGTCCAAACAGCTGACTTTTGACGCATATCCAGGGTCCAAGCAGCTGATTTCGGATGCCTCTCCAGTGTTTTCGCAGCTGAGTCCAGTTTCTCCAGGGTCCAAACAGCTGACTTCTGACGCATATCCAGGGTCCAAGCAGCTGATTTCGGATGCCTCTCCAGTGTTTTCGCAGCTGAGTCCAGTTTCTCCAGGGTCCAAACAGCTGACTTCTGACGCATATCCAGGGTCCAAGCAGCTGATTTCGGACGCCTCTCCAGTGTTTTCGCAGCTGAGTCCAGTTTCTCCAGGGTCCAAACAGCTGACTTCTGACGCATATCCGGGGTCCAAGCAGCTGATTTCGGACGCCTCTCCAGTGTTTTCGCAGCTGAGTCCAGTTTCTCAAGGGTCCACGCAGCTGACTCCGGACGCCTCCTCTCAAGGGTCCACGCAGCTGACTCCGGACGCCTCCTCTCAAGGGTCCACGCAGCTGACTCCGGACGCCTCCTCGCCAGGGTCCTCGCAGTTGACTCCGGACGCCTCTCCAGGGTCCTCACAGCCGTTTCAAGGAGTTTCTCAAGGATTTTCGCAGCTGACTTCGGACGCCTCTCCAGGGTCCTCACAGCTGAGTGATGTTTCTCCAGTGTTTTCGCAGCGGATTTCGGACGCCTCTCCAGGGTCCTCACAGCTGAATGACATTTCTCCAGTGTTTTCCCAAGTGACTTCGGACGCCTCTCCAGGGTCCTCACAGCTGAGTGATGTTTCTCTAGTGTTTTCGCAGCTAACCCCGGACGCCTCTCCAGGGTCCTCACAGCTGAGTGACGTTTCTCTAGTGTTTTCGCAGCTGACTTCGGACGCCTCTCCAGGGTCCTCGCAGCTGAATGACGTTTCTCCAGTGTTTTCGCAGCTGACTTCGGACGCCTCTCCAGGGTCCTCGCAGCTGAATGACGTTTCTCCAGTGTTTTCGCAGCTGACTTCGGACGCCTCTCCAGGGTCCTCGCAGCTGTATGACGTTTCTCCAGTGTTTTCGCAGCTGATTTCGGATGCCTCTCCAGGGTCCTCGCCGCTGAATGACGTTTCTCCAGTGTTTTCTCAAGTGACTTCGGACGCCTCTCAAGGGTCCTCGCAGCTGACTCTGGACGCCTCTTCTCAAGGGTCCACGCAGCTGACTCCGGACGCCTCTTCTCAAGGGTCAACGCAGCTGACTCCCGAAGCCTCTTCGCCAGGCTCATCGCAGCTGACTCCCGAAGCCTCTTCGCCAGGCTCACCGCAGCTGACTCCCGAAGCCTCTTCGCCAGGCTCACCGCAGCTGACTCCCGAAGCCTCTTCGCCAGGCTCACCGCAGCTGACTCCCGAAGCCTCTTCGCCAGGCTCACCGCAGTTGATTTCTGTTCCCGAATTGGCGTCCCTCGGCGACGCTCCTGTTCCCGAGTTGGCGCATCCCGATGGCGCTCCTGTTCCCGAGTTGGCGCATCCCGATGGCGCTCCGGTTCCCGAGTTGGCGCATCCCGATGGCGCTCCGGTTCCCGAGTTGGCGCATCCCGATGGCGCTCCGGTTCCCGAGTTGGCGCATCCCGATGGCGCTCCGGTTCCCGAGTTGGCGCATCCCGATGGCGCTCCTGTTCCCGAGTTGGCGCATCCCGATGGCGCTCCTGTTCCCGAGTTGGCGCATCCCGATGGCGCTTCTGTTCCTGAGTTGGTGTCCTCCGACGGCACTTCTGTTCCTGAGTTGGTGTCCTCCGACGGCACTTCTGTTCCTGAGTTGGTGTCCTCCGACGGCGACGGCACTTCTGTTCCTGAGTTGGTGTCCTCCGACGGCACTTCTGTTCCTGAGTTGGTGTCCTCCGACGGCACTCCTGTTCCTGAGTTGGCGCCCCCTGATGGCGCTCCTGTTCCAGAGTTGGTGTCCTTTGATGGTGCTTCTGTTCCCAAATTGGCGCCCTCCGATGGCGCTCTTGTTCCCGAGTCGGTGCCCCCTGATGGCACTCCTGTCTCCAAAGGCGCTCCTGTCAAGTCAGCACCCCCAGAGGGTGATCCTGGTTCTTTATCAGCACCCACCGACGGCGCTTCTGAACTTTTGTCATGCCTGCCTCAGAATTTTTTGAATGACTTCGAATTTGCCCCTCAAGGTCCAGGACCTCCTTTTTGTTTTGTATTTGGGCACGCCAGGAGTCGTGCCTTCGGGGAGGGGCCTACTGTCACGCTTGGAGCCTCAGGGTGATCCTGTGCTCCAGTGTGCCACGCCCTTCTCTCCCCAGTCTCCAGCCAGCCTCCCTCTCCTGATTGGTTAGCTGGGGCTAATTAGCCCCAGCTGCTACTATTTAGGAGAGGCTCAGGGAAAGGCTGGTTGGAGACTATTGCATGGTAACTCTGTTTGCGTCTGGGATCTCGGCTCCTGGTACTCTGTCCGTTCTCGCTCTGTTTGCTCTGTTTGCTCTGTTTGCTCTGTTTGCTCTGTTTGCTCTGTTTGACCTGTTTGACCTGTTTCGTCGGTTTCGCCTGTTTCGTCTGTTTAACCTGTTTAGTCTGTTTAGCCTGTTTGTTTGCCCCGTTAGCCTGTTTAGCCCCGTTAGCCTGTTTGTTTGCCCCGTTAGCCTGTTTAGCCCCGTTAGCCTGTTTAGCCTGTCCGTTAGCCTGTTTAGCCCCGTTAGCCTGTTTAGCCTGTCCGTTAGCCTGTTTAGCCCCGTTAGCCTGTTTAGCCTGTCCGTTAGCCTGTTTAGTCTGTTTAGCCGGTTTAGTCTTTGTTTCGCCTGTCCATTAGTCCTGTTCTGTCAGTTTACCCTGTCTTGTCTTTATTGTTATTAAATATAGTTTCTGTCACACATCTCCGCGTTTGTGTCCGCCCCTCCTGTCCGTCTAGCCCACAAACCGTTACACCAACAAAATCTGCTCAATCCTTAAAATCTAATCCTGCTCAGCATAAAATCTGGGGTTTCATACAGTTAAATAAATAATAATAGTATAAAAACATGAAAAGTTCAGTTATAACATCAGGGTTAGTTTAATACTGTACATAAAAGAAGTTAAAAATAAAACGCTGATTTAGAATCTGTAATAAACATCACTAAGTTTAGGTACGGTGTTGATTCCTGATTCACTGCTTTTCTGTTCTGAATGAAAATCAATCCAAGGTTCAAATCCATCAGCAATCATTTCTTCTGATTAAAATTCAGTGGTGAGACAGTGGAAGGTGAACGTGGATCTAATATCACTGTTATTAAAGCTGCTAAGAATCATTTCACTCCTAGATGGTTTCAGTAACGAGCAGATTTACAACTTTTAAGATAAGATAGCCTTTTATTATCCCACAGGGGGGAAATGTGTAAATAGCTGAAGTTCCCTGACTGGGAATCGAACCCGGGCCACGGCGGTGAGAGCGCCGAATCCTAGCCACTAGACCACCAGGGAACTTTAAATTCTCACCAGATCTACCTACAACTGTCCAGCTATAGAGAATTAATCCACACCTGAGAACCAATCAGAAACCAGGATTTTCATTATTATGATTCATAGTTGTCATGCTACATGAATGAATTCGGTAAAAGTGGCGTACGTACAAATAAACCACAAGTTACACAACACAAGTTTAAGGGTTTTGCTCAGGAGTCCAACAGTAGCCGCTCACTAATGATGGAACTTTAACCCTCAAACTTCTAATTAAAAGTTCAGTATATAAACTACATACCACCGTCACCACTGTCCTGAAGGCCCTCTCTCACAATAAAATTAAGATCAGTTAAAATGTACCTGAAAATAAGATGATCAGTTTTGTAGCTTTATCACGTCTCTGTGTCCTACAGAAGGATTCTGTTCAGCTTCTGATGTCTGCCGTTTCCTTTCAACATGAGCGTTCAGTATAAACACCAGACTTATTTAAAATCCAAAGTGAATGTAAATGTTTCACATCGTCAATCAGATTTCACTCCTTAAATGCCCTGAGCTAATCAAGAAGCACCTGTGGATCATTAATCAGAGCCCAATCACAAAAAGGGGCGTTGGCTTGACTGAAAACAGAATGAATGAAGTGTTTCTGGGTGGCACCTGATGTGCGCATGGGGCAGCCATGAACAATTTCAGTGGGCACTGGCACCTGGACTACATCGGCAATGGGCACTGGGGAGTCAGAAGTAAACCCAGTGGGCACTGGATGCCAGGCATCTGCTGCAGTAGGCACTGTGCTACATGGGACCAATCCAACGGTCATAGACAGTTGGGAACAGTGGGCACTGGGCGACGAGCTACATCCCCAGTGGGCACTGGAGGCAGAACATCTAATGTGGGCATAAGAAGACTCAGAGCTTTCTTAGTGGGCACTGGCACCTGGACCACATCAGTGAGCACTGGGGAAACACGAACATCCCCAGTAGGCACTGGATGCCGGGCATATGCTGCAGTAGCCGCAAAACCTCCCAACACCAAACCCATAGAGATTTCTTCCTGAAAATTTGGTTCTCTTTAACCGACTTCAGCTCAGCTTCAGACCAAAGCCGCCTAGCTTATTCACGAGCAGCACTCTTTAGTATGGATGCACCGCTCCAACTTTTTCAGTTCCGATACCGATCCGATACCATTGTTGAATTAATAAACCGTATACTTTATCATGTGGGAAAGACTTAAGGCATCAGGATCGACTTAAACATTCCTAAGTTTGCAAAACAAAATATAATGAACACAGATGTAAATGTACTGAACTGCTATTTATCTGTCAATAAAATAATAAACAGGCATCTTAATATTTCAGTGTTATTTTCACTCAACGAGTGAGCAACCGACGCCGCTTTGGTGATCAAGGCTATCCCAGAATTCATTGCGGGTCGGGTGCGCTTTTCTTACAGAAAAATAAACATGGCTGACGGGGCAGAGAAACGAATGGAGTTATTATCAAACGTAAATAAAATATTACTGATTTTTAACTTGTATAAACTTGTACCGAGTGTTTTTATTTGCAAGTTTGAGCTTGTCAGGAAATGTAACGATTATCGGATGTTATATTGACGTTAACGTGCTGTGCTACCTCAGTTCATTGGTTTTAATGGCAAGATGCTAAATGCTAAACCCGATGGAATAGCTGTGTTTGAATAACCTGATTTATAAGTTGATGACTTATTAGAATCCTCTCTACTGAGGCAGCCGCTTATGTAGACAGTAAGGCAGCGAGGCAGCTCACTAGGTTTTCGAACACACCCAAAATGTAGCTGCTGACAATGAGAAAAACAGTAGTAGCTTAAATAACTTTTTTAAATAAACTTATCCGTAAATATTTAGTGCAAACAGTAATTCAAAATAAAATATAGCAGCTAAACCTGAGTAATAAACATGTTGCCATCGAACTTGTTGGCATAGTAAGCGTGAAATACCTCCATGCAGCTGACTCTTTGGCTCGCTCCATCTTGCTGTTCCTGTTTGTGTTCTACACCATACGTCAGCAGCGTGTCCTGTATGGGCTTAGCACGCATCGCAAACGAACTAAAGTGAACGTATATCGGCCCCATGGATTGGCTTAATTATCCGATATCCGATCCATCTCATTTTGGTAATATCGGGACCGATATCCGATCTTAATATCGAATCGGTGCATCCCTACTCTTTAGCCAAGACATCATAAACATTACCTGTTGTGTTTCAGTGGGCTGAGAGTCCAGAAGGTTCTGTAAGTAGAGCTGGCTCTGAAGAAGGTTGCTTCCATCATATGGAGCTGGCCTAGTCAGCGGGAAGGTTTGAGAAGGCATGACAAGGGTACACAAGACAATACACACTAACACATGACCTATGCTAAGCTAACGCTAACACTAAACTGGAACCGGACTAAACTATACTAGACCCTAAGCTAAGCTAATACATGCTAACACAAGACATGGACAAGACTACACAATACTGAACAAGACTAACACTAAGCATGAACAAGAACCTGGACTAGACAAGATTATGGACTAGACAAGAGCCTGGATTAGCAAACCAAAGCAAAGCAAATTAAAATAGTTTCCGTCTGACTGTTCCACAGGCCTCATTAAACGCCCTGAGGTAAACAAAAGGCACCTGTGGTTCATTAATCACAGCCCAATCACAAAAAGGGGTGTTGGCTTGACTGAAAACAAAACATGGGCACCTGGAGTGAGGCGTGTGGCACATAAACAAAAGCCAGGAGCAGTTAGGCTTGATTCGTGGCAGTATAATCAGATAAAATAACAGATAAAAGATAAATGTTAAAAATCAGTTCTAAATTTGAGGTTCATCACTACTTTCCGCTCCAGAGCAGTGCAGCTCCTGTACCAGGCGGTGATGCAGCCTGTCAGTACACTGTCCACAGTGCATGTGTAGAATGTCCTGAGGATGCGGGTGCTCATGCCAAACCTCTTGAGCCGTCCGAGGTAAAAGAGGCGCTGTTGAGCCTTCTTTACCACCTGTGTGGTGTGTTCTGTCCATGTAAGATTCTCTGTGATATGGACCCTGAGGAACTTAAAGCGGCTGACCCTCTCTCTATACTGCTGACCCTCTAGCTGGCTTGACTGAAAACAAAACATGTGCACCTGGAGTGAGGGGTGTGGCACATAAATTTGTGACAGTACCCCCCCCCCCCCCCCTTCCCCCAAAGGCACGACTCCTGGTATGCCCCAACAAACAATAAAAAAAAAAAACTCAGGTATTGTTCTGATCAGCTTTCTTCCATACTTACTCATCTCTTCAATCAGTCCCTGATCATGTCTGCTGTTCCTGCATGCATCAAGACCTCTGTCATCATTCCAGTTCCAAAAAAGCAGAAGATCTCCTGCCTGAATGATTACAGACCAGATGCCCTCACATCTGTAGTGATGAAGTGTTTCTGGGTGGCACCTGATGTGCGCGTGGGACGGCCATGAACATTTTCAGTGGGCACTGGCACCTGGACCACATCAGCAATGGGCACTGGGGAGTCAGGAGTAAACCCAGTGGGCACTGGATGCCAGGCATCTGCTGCAGTAGGCACTGTGCTACATGGGACCAATCCATTGGTCATAGACAGTTGGGAAGATTGAACAGTGGGCACTGGGCGACGAGCTACATCATCAGTGGGCACTGGAGGCCGAACATCTAATGTGGGCCTAGGAAGACTCAGAGCTTTCTTAGTGGGCACTGGCTCCTGGACCACATAAGTGAGCACTGGGGAAACACGAACCAGTAGGCATCCCCAGTAGGCACTGGATGCCGGGCATATGCTGCAGTAGCCGCAAAACCTCCCTACACCAAACCCATAGAGGATTCTTCCTGAAAATTTGGTTCTCTTTAACCGACTTCAGCTCAGCTCTCCGTCAGACCAAAGCCACCTAGCTCATTCACGAGCAGCACTCTTTAGCCGAGACATCATAAACATTACCTGTTGTGTTTCAGTGGGCTGAGAGTCCAGAAGGTTCTGTAAGTAGAGCTGGCTCTGAAGAAGGTTGCTTCCATCATATGGAGCTGGCCTAGTCAGCAGGAAGGTTTGAGAAGGCATGACAAGGGTTCACAAGACAATACACACTAACACATGACCTATGCTAAGCTAATGCTAACTGTTACGTGCAAGCCCGTTTTGTTGTTCCAGTGATTGGAGAGCCGTTTGAAAGAGTACTGATAGATTGTGTAGGCCCATTGCCTAAAGCTAAGTCAGGTAATCAGTACTTGTTGACAATTATGTGTGCAGCCACCCGTTTCCCAGAGGCTATTCCTCTCTGCAAGATTACAGCACCTGTAGTAATTAAAGCCTTGATTAGGTATTTTACTAATTTTGGGTTACCCAAGATTGTACAGACAGATCAGGGTACCAATTTTTTTTCCAAGCTATTTTCTCCAGTTATGACCTCCTTGCATATCACCCACCAGGTATCCAGTCCATATCACCCAGAGTCACAAGGTGCTTTGGAGAGGTTTCACCAGTCTCTAAAATGTATGCTCCGCAAGTATTGTCTAGATACAGGGAAAGACTGGGATGAAGGAGTACCTCTTGTTTTGTTTGCAGTGCGTGAAACCGTACAGGAATCATTGGGATTTAGCCCTGCTCAGCCAGTGTTCGCTCACTCCGTGTGTGGTCCTTTAAAGGTTCTTAAGGAGACCTTTTTAAAGGAAAACAGCAAACCACAAAACATCCTGGACTATGTCAGCACTTTTCGTGAACACCTGCATAAAGCTTGCACTCTAGCTCGTGAAACACTTTCTCAGGAACATATGAAACGTTCCTATGATAAACGTGCAGTTGCTAGGCAGTTTCAGCCAGGTGATAAAATAAAGGTTTTACTTCCTATCCCTGGGTCCTCTCTTTCTGCAAAATTCTCTGGTCCTTATGTTGTCCAAAACAAACTTAGTGACACTGATTGTCATTTATACACCTGATCGTAAACGTCAGAAACGCGTTTGCCATATCAATATGCTGAAGGCTTATCATACACGTGAAGCTTCTCATCCTAAAGGGAAGCCTGCTGGGAGAGTCCTGTCTGTAGGTTTAGTTGTTGTCAGTCCTGATGCTGATGATGCTGATGGATTAGTTTTAAGAGTTTCTCCAGAAGCATCATGTAGGCTTTCAAATTCTAAAATGTTGCAGAACCTGTCTCTACTTTTAGGTCACCTACCAGATCAGCAGAGAGCAGATCTTGAGAGACTGGTTCAAGAATACCCTTTTATTTTCAATGATGTTCCTTCTCAGGTGGCTGTTTTAAAACATGACATTCAGGTAACTTCCACTAAACCACTTAAGCAACATCCATATCGCCTTAATGCTGTGAAACGAGCAGCTATGAAAAAGGAGGTTGATTATTTGTTAGAACATGGTTTTGCTAAGCCTAGCTGTAGTCCATGGAGTTCTCCATGTCTACTTGTTCCAAAGTCAGATGGATCCTACCGTCTTTGTACAGACTATAGACGTGTTAATTCATTCACAGTTTCTGATTCTTATCCTTTGCCTAGGATAGATGATAGATGATTGTGTTGATAATGTGGGCTCAGCTAAGTTCGTCAGTAAGCTCAATTTGCTTAAAGGATACTAGCAAGATCCTTTGACGGCCCGTGCATCAGACATCTCTGCATTTGTCACTCCTGATGGTTTTATGCAATATACCGTCATGCCCTTCGGGCTTAAAAATGCCCCTGCCACTTTTCAAAGGCTTGTGAATTTAGTATTGTCAGAGGTGCAAAATTGTTCTGCCTATTTAGATGACCTTGTAATTTATACAATAGATTGGCCCACTCATATAAAGACGCTCTGTGTTGTGTTTGAGCACTTAATTTGGCGAAATGTGAATTTGCCCAAGCTACGGTAACCTATCTTGGTAAGGTAGTAGGTCAAGGATAAATACGGCCTGTTGATGCCCAAGTAACTGCAATCCTTAATTATCCTACTCCTACAACCCGGCGTGAATTGCACAGGTGTTTGGGTATGGTTGGTTATTATCGTAGCTTTTGTAAAAACTTCTCTACTGTGGTCACCCCGCTCACCTCATTACTCAGTCCTTCAAAAACTTTTCATTGGGATTCTGGTTGTCAACATGCTTTTGAAAATGCAAAAGCTCTTCTTTGTTCTACTCCTGTGTTAACTGCTCCTGATTTTTCCAAGCCATTTAAACTAGAGGTGGAACTAAACTGGAACCGGAAAAAACTACACTAGACCCTAAGCTAAGCTAACACATGCTAACACAAGACATGGGCAAGACTACACAATACTAAACAAGACTAACGCTAAGCATGAACAAGAGCCTGGACTAGACAGGGGCATGGACTACACAAAGTATTATGGACTAGACAAGAGCCTGGACAAGAAGAGAGCCTGGATTAGCAAACCAAAGCAAAGCAAATTAAAATAGTTTCCGCCTGACTGTTCCACAGGCCTCATTAAACGCCCTGAGGTAAACAAAAGGCACCTGTGGTTCATTAATCACAGCCCAATCACAAAAAGGGGCGTTGGCTTGACTGAAAACAAAACATGTGCACCTGGAGTGAGGGGCGTGGCACATAAACAAAATCTAGGAGCAGAGAGAAACAAATTTCAGGAGCAGAGAGAATTGATTCATGACATTAGAGGTTTTATACTGATCAGAACATTCATTAGAGGTTTTGGAGCTGGATTTCTGTAAAGCTGAGTTGATAAAAGGTTCATTATAAAGGAGCTGTACTAACAAAATCCAATTTATTCTAAATATCAGTTTCTTCTGAAGGTGAAATCTGATCCTGGTCTGTGTGAATCATTTACATCTGTCGTCTGGAGAAACACTGACAGCAACAGCTTCTGAAATCAAGAAGCAAAAGTGCAGCCAGTTTATTTACCATCATAAATACCCCAAACTGTAACCAGTTCATTTCTTACTATCATAAATACCCCAAACTGTAACCAGTTCATTTCTTACTATCATAAATACCCCAAACTGTAACCAGTTCATTTCTTACCATCATAAATACCCCAAACTGTAACCAGTTCATTTCTTACTATCATAAATACCCCAAACTGTAACCAGTTCATTTCTTCCCATCATAAATACCCCAAACTGTAACCAGTTCATTTCTTCCCATCATAAATACCCCAAACTGTAACCAGTTCATTTCTTACTATCATAAATACCCCAAACTGTAACCAGTTCATTTCTTCCCATCATAAATACCCCAAACTGTAACCAGTTCATTTCTTACTATCATAAATACCCCAAACTGTAACCAGTTCATTTCTTCCCATCATAAATACCCCAAACTGTAACCAGTTCATTTCTTACCATCATAAATACCCCAAACTGTAACCAGTTCATTTCTTACCATCATAAATACTCCAAACTGTAACCAGTTCATTTCTTACCATCATAAATACCCCAAACTGTAACCAGTTCATTTCTTACCATCATAAATACCCCAAACTGTAACCAGTTCATTTCTTACCATCATAAATACTCCAAACTGTAACCAGTTCATTTCTTACCATCATAAATACCCCAAACTGTAACCAGTTAATTTTTTACCATCATAAATACCCCAAACTGTAACCATTGTGTAACTTGTGTAATCCATTTCTTACCAACATAAATACCCCAAACTGTAACCAGTTCATTTCTTATTACGCTTCTCCAGATTTACAGATTATTTATTCCCTACGTGGGTGAAACAGTAGACTTAAGTAAACTAATCTTTAATATACTACAGAGCACTATAGTGTTTTGTTGTTACACTAATGATTAATTCACTTAAAGAGCGATAAAATTGAACAACTATTTTGTACATACAAATCTTGACTTTAATGATTCTTAAAAGCGCACAGCAATAAATAAATCCGACACGCACTGATCTGTCTGTACATCATTAATCACAGCCCAATCACAAAAAGGGGCGTTGGCTTGACTGAAAACAAAACATGTGCACCTGGAGTGAGGGGTGTGGCACATAAACAAAAGCCAGGAGCAGATAGGCTTGATTCGTGACAACCCCCCCCCCAAACCCTGCCTCCCCAAAGCTGCTGACCCTCTCTCTACACTGCTGACCCTCTATACTGTGGCTCCGTTGATGGTGATTGGCGTGTTCACTATCTCCTGCTTCTTGAAGTCCACAATAAGCATTTAAAGTGCATGTAAATGTTTCACATCAATATGTTTGCAAACCAAAACAGTCTCCGTCTGACTGTTCCACAGGCCTCCATAAATGCAGTGAGCCAAACAAGAAGCACCTGTGGATCATTAATCACAGCCCAATCACAAAAAGGGGCGTTGGCTTGACTGAAAACAAAACGTGCTGTCACACCAAGCCTCTGTGTGCTCTGGTGTGCCATGCCCCCCTCTCCATGAGCACACTCTGTCTCCTGCCACGCCCTTGCTCATGATTGGTTCCCCAGGACTAATTGGCTCCAGCTGCCCTCTATTTAAGAGGTGCACTGGAGCACAAGGTTGGGAACTATTTTGGCTTGGTTGGACTGCTATTCTGAACTGTCTGAATCTGTTGGAATCTGTAAGGTCTGTTAAAGCTCATGTTCCTAGTCTGTGTTACTAGCCATGTTCCTAGCCTGTGTTACTAGCCATGTTCCTAGTCTGTGTTACTAGCCATGTTCCTAGCCTGTGTTACTACAACCCCTGGCAAAAATTATGGAATCACCACTCTTGGAAGATGTTCTGTCAATTCTTTAATTTTGTAGAAAAAAAATAAATCACAGACATGCCACAAAACTATCATTTTTCAAAATGTCAACCTTCTGGCATTAAGAAACAATAAAAAAAAAAAGAAACAAATATAATAGTTGTGGTCAGTCACAATTGCTTTTTTTAGATCAAGTAGAGGAAAAAAATATGGAATCACTCAAATCTGAGGAAAAAATTATGGAATCACTCTGTAATTTGCAGTTTAAAAACAAAACATCTGCAGCAGATTAGATTTGCTAATTATTCTTCAGTTTAAAAAGAGTGCTTACACCTCGGAGAGCTGTTGCACAAAGCAGATTGTCATGAATCATGGTTCCAACACAAGATATGTCAGTTGAAACAAATGAGAGGATTATAAAACTCCTTCAAGAAGATAAATCATTGTGGAATGTCGCAAAAGATGTTGGTTGTTCCCAGTAAGCTGTGTTTAAAATCTGGACCAAGTACAAACAAAATGGGAAGGTTGTAAAAGGGAAGCATACTGGTAGACCAAGTAAGACATCAAAGCATCAAGATAGAAAACTTAAAGCAATATGTCTTGAAAACAGAAAATGCACAACAAAACAAATGAGAAACAAGTGGCCGGAAAGTGGAGTCAATGTCTGTGACTGAACTGTAAGAAATCACCTAAAAGAAATGGGATTTACATACAGAAAAGCCAAACAAAAGCCATCATTAACACCTAAAAAGAAAAGAACAAGGTTAAAGTAGGCTAAAGAAAAGCAATCGTGGACTGTGGGTGACTGGATAAAAGTGATCTTCAGTGATGAATCGCGAATCATTGGGCAAGGTGATGATGCTGGAACTTTTGTTTGGTGTCTGTCCAATGAAATTTATGAAGATAACTGCCTAAAGAAAACATGTTAATTTCCACAGTTGTTGATGATATGGGCCTGCATGTCGGGTAAAGGCACAGGGGAGATGGTCTTCAATAAATGCCAAAGTCCACATTGAAATTTTGGACGCTTTTCTTATTCCATCAGTTGAAAGGATGTTTGGTGATGATGACTTCATTTTTCAAGATGATAATGCATCTTGCCATAGGGCAAAGGACGTGAAAACTTTCATTCAAGAAAACATATAATGTCAATGGCATGGCCTGCAAATAGTCCGGATCTCAATCCATTTGAAAATCTCTGGTGGAAATTGAAGAAAATGGTCAATGACGAGGCTCCAACCTGCAAAGCTGATCTGGCAACAGCAATAAGAGACAGTTGAAGGCAGATTGATGAAGAATACTGTTTGTCATTAGTTAACTCCATGCCTCATAGAGTTTAAACCATTATCTAAAAAAAGCAATTGTGACTGACCACAACTATTATATTTGTTTCTTTTTTTATTGTTTCTTAATGCCAGAGGGTTGACAGTTTGAGAAATGATAGTTTTGTGGCATGTCTGTGATTTATTTTTTTTCTACAAAATTAAACAATTGAAAGAACATCTTCCAAGAGTGGTGATTCCATAATTTTTGCCAGTGGTTGTAGCCATGTTCCTAGCCTGTGTTACTAGTCATGTTCCTAGTCTGTGTTACTAGCCATGTTCCTAGCTTGTGTTACTAGCCATGTTCCTTGCATGTGTAACTAGCCATGTTCCTAGCTTGTGTTACTAGCCATGTCCCTAGCTTGTGTTACTAGCCTTGTTCCTAGCTTGTGTTACTAGCCATGTTCCTAGCTTGTGTTACTAGCCATGTTCCTAGCTTGTGCTACTATGTTCCTAGCCCGTGTCTTTATTAATAAATATATTTAGTTTACATCTCTGCGTGTTTGTCCGCCCCTCTGTCTCGCCTCTAGCCCCCACACGTGACACGTGCACCTCAAGTGAGGGGTGTGGCACATAAACAAAGGCCAGGAGCTGAGAGAATTGATTCGTGACAGTACCCCCCCCCCCCCCCCCCCAAAAAAAAATCAGATCAGCTTTCTTCCATCCTAAATGATCTCTTCAATCAGTCCCTGATCATGTCTGCTGCTCCTGCATGCATCAAGACCTGTGTCATCGTTCCACTTCCAAAAAAGCAAAAGACCTCCTGCCTGAATGACTACAGACCAGCTGCCCTCACATCTGTAGTGATGACGTATTTTGAGAGACTTGTACTTCAACACCTCTAGGTCATGACTGATGCTCTTCAGGATGATCTCCAGTTTGCGTAAAGAGCCAACAGGTCTGTGGATGATGCTGAACATCCTGAAACATCTGGATGGCTTTACCACCTATGCTCGTGTGCTGTTTGTAGACTTCAGTTTTGCTTTTAACAGTATTATTCTTGACCTTCTGCTTCACAAACTGTGGCAGCTCCATGTCCACCCATCTGTTTGCTACTGGATCTGATGCTCCTTCCTGTCTAGCAGGAAACAGTATGTTAAGGTGGGTGACTACATTTCTGATTCACTGTGCCACAGCACCGGCGATCCACAGGTATGTGTGTTCTCTCCCCTGCTCTTCTCCCTCTGCACCAATGACTGCAGGTCCGACAGTAACTCAAGTTAAGCTTAACTTGGCATAACTAGACGGACTTGACATGGCAAACTCATGGCACTAAATTGATCCGGCAAACATAATAAAACAGGCTGACCTGGCACCAACTTGACTGGACTGGAACATGGGCAAATCATGACTAGACAAACTAGAACTGATGGAACAAGACATGACAGATTGATTGACAGAATTAGCTAGACTTATGCCTAGTTCACACTACACGATTTTTGCCATGATTTTCGCTCGGCGACTGGATCGAGTTTTCTAGCATGTCAGATTTCTCATCTCAGTTGTACGACTGGGAATGAGTGACATGTGAAACAGCCAATGAGAACACAGGATACAGCGTGAGGGAAAATGCAGGAGAGGAGTGTAAACAGGTGGTACAGGGGCGTAATTAATATAGTTTATATCAGAATACACCGGCACACACACGTTTTACAGTATTTCTGATTTGATCGTCCTCTACAAAACATAACACCCACGCTGCATTGCAAAATTATTAATTAACCTCCAACTTACTACAGAACAATCCATACTGTTCGTGTTGCCAAATCCACTCAGATTCATTTATTTTTCCTCTTTGATTTTACGCTGCACATCAGACCACAAACACTTTGATCTCTCGCTACTTGTTGACGTGCATTTTTGGACGTGGTATCATTAAACCCCTCGTCACTTCTCACGTGTGTTTTTGTAAAGAAGAAAAAAAAAGGAGACCAGAGAAGCTCGTCTGCGATTCCAGTTGGTGATGGATTGTATAGTGTGAAACCCCCTACAGCCAATCAGTCGTGTAGTGTGAAATATACACCGACTGAAGGACTCCCGAGTGCAAGAGATCAAGTCGTGTAGTGTGAACTGTACAGCGACCTGACGACTTGGAAAGTCGTGTAGTGTGAACTTGGCATTAACAAATTTACTGGCCGGACCTGGCATGGTGGAACTTGAACCGACGGACATAAGAAAATGGGCTGAGCTGGCAGGGCAGACGGAAACATGGGCAAGACAGGAGCCGGCAGGAAGGCTAGAGAACCCCTGGAGCCTACAGGGCCATTACGAGGTACTGAACAGGACAGAGGATCCTGGGTGGCTCCTGATGTGGTGTGGAACAGCCAAGAGCATTTTTAGTGGGCACTGGCACCTGGACCACATTGGCAATGGGCACTAGGGAGTCAGGAGCTTACTCAGTGGAGCTGGCCTAGTCAGCGGGAAGGTGTGAGGGAATCTTATGGAGCCAAATTCAGGGAACTGTGAAACAGAAAACATGTGCTTAGTAGGGGAGGGCATGTTCTCGCTGTGTCCCTAGTAGGAAAGGACATGTTCTCGCTTTGTCCCTAGAAGGGAGGCTGTTATGTAATGAATTTTGGGCTAGACTATCAAGAGGGGTGGACACACACACAGAGATAATTAACAAGGATTTAATAATAACAAAAGACAAGACAAGGGTACACAAGACAAGACACACTATCACATGACCTATGCTAACGCTAACACTAAACTGGAACCAGAGTAAACTATACTAGACCCTAAGCTAAGCTAACACAAGACATGGACAAGACTACACAATACTAAACAAGACTAACACTAAGCATAAACAAGAGCCTGGACTAGACAAGAGCATGGACTACACAAGATTATGGACTAGACAAGAGCATGGACTACACAAGATTATGGACTAGACAAGAGCATGGACTACACAAGATTATGGACTAGACAAGAGCCTGGACTAGACAAGATTATGGACTAGACAAGAGCCTGGACTAGACAAGAGCCTGGGATAGACAAGAGCCTGGACTAGACAAGAGCCTGGGATAGACAAGAGCCTGGACTAGACAAGATTATGGACTAGACGAGAGCCTGGATTAGCAAACCAAAGCAAAGCAAATTAAAATAGTTTCCGCCTGACTGTTCCACAGGCCTCATTAAACGCCCTGAGGTAAACAAAAGGCACCTGTGGTTCATTAATCACAGCCCAATCACAAAAAGGGGCGTTGGCTTGACTGAAAACAAAACATGTGCACCTGGAGTGAGAGGCGTGGCACATAAACAAAATCTATTTGCCCATTTATTTATTACCATATCAAGGGGGGGTAAAAGTTTATTAACCAGTTCATTTCTTACCATCATAAATACCCCAAACTGTAACCAGTTCATTTCTTACCATCATAAATACCCCAAACTGTAACCAGTTCATTTCTTACCATCATAAATACCCCAAACTGTAACCAGTTCATTTCTTACCATCATAAATACCCCAAACTGTAACCAGTTCATTTCTTACCATCATAAATACCCCAAACTGTAACCAGTTCATTTCTTATTACGCTTCTCCAGATTTACAGATTATTTATTCCCAACGTGGGTGAAACAGTAGACTTAAGTAAACTAATCTTTAATATACTACAGAGCACTATAGTGTTTTGTTGTTACACTAATGATTAATTCACTCAAAGAGCGATAAAATGGAACAACTATTTTGTACATACAAAAGCTCGACTTTTCTCAGATTCTTAGAAGCGCACAGCAATAAATAAATCAGACACGCACTGATCTGTTCTTTTCATACCAAACATCTATTTAAAAACAAGTATTTAGGAAGTATGTTACATTAAATTTGTCATGGAAAAGAGAGATTAGCTTTTAATGATCTAATTATATAATTAATAGCTAATAATCAAGTATGGGGCACCACTGGTATTTTTAAAGAGAAATTACCAGGAAAACTGAATTCATAACAGATCAGTCACTTCCTGTTGGAGTAAAGTCTGTTAGTTGAGGATTTCTCTCACACAGGTAATCAAACTCACAGTGATAAATTATTCATCATTGTGTTGAATAAAACAATGTTTATTGTATTATTAAAATATATCACATAAAATAACAGTTAATAAGTAAATGGTGTAACTAAGTGGTAATAATAGAAGTATAAATCTGTAGCTAAACTATTACATTTATAAGTAATTTATTACTAAAATAATAAATGAATATCTAGAGTGGATTGAATTGTGGGTAGAACCAGGAAGTTTAGAGTCTGATTGAAGAGAATGCAGTCGATCAGTAAGGACAAAAAGTTAAACTTCACATCAAATCCAAACTTGCAAAAACATGAACAGTAAATGATTATAGATTACAAGTCTCTCACAATAAAATAATATTTTATACATTTATACTACATTACTGTTTAATATGTAGAAATTACAATAATTGTATAAGAGTCATTCTATAATTTGGGGTACATTCCATATCCAATGATAATAATTATATTTATTTTAACGATTTTCTTTAAAAATGTCATATTTTACCTATTAATGGAAAACATGTTGTAATATCACAAAAACATTATGTGCATCCTATGCTTCATTTAGCTTGAAATTTGTCATGATGTTCCTAAATGAACAGTTTTTGCTGTGTCCGTTTTTTAAGTTGAGGGTGCCTTGGTTTCAAAATAATGAATAAAATTATTAAGGGCAACAACATCCATTTTTTTTTTTATTTCAATAGTTTAAATACTAAAGAAAAATAATATTTTTTAAATTGAGTTTCTCTTTTAAATAATTTAAATATATTTATTTATTATTGTCCGCAAAAGTTCTGTCAACTATGTTACTAACAGAACTCCACTCAGCAACTCAAAAATGGTTTGTTCTAAAACTATGTGACCAGCATTACATGATATCATTAATCTCTGTGGAGGGTATATTGAACACACTGTGGTGAATGTTCTCTTATTTTTAAAAATATTTTATCTATAATAGAACATTGTCAATGAGTATATTAATTGACTGTCAACTATGTTACATGCATTGTTCTGGTTAAAATTTTTTTTTAAATTTTAATTCAAATGTATGTTCAAATTAGACATTATTCTGTTCAAGAAATGACATGTGGTCAGCCAGGCAAGGTCTACCACTGAAGTTATGGGTCAAAATAGGGAAATTGTCAACTATGTTACCTGTCAACTAAGTTACCTAGTAGTCTACATCTACTTGCCCTTTTAAATAAAATAAAAAATAATTATGTTTAAGCTTTGCAACTAGTGGATATGTTACACTAAAGGAATATATTAACTTGAACCACTGATTGTTCTGTTGAGAAAGAACATTGTTTTTGTACTTTTTGGTGCTGTGAAATGTACCCCAAATTATAGAATGACCCATAAACTAACTTACAATATTATATAAACAGTCAAAGTAACATAGTCAGTAAAACATCACTACAAATCTTTTAACCCCCCCAGGCAAGTTTATTATGAGAGAAAAAAACTGAGTAACTCTGAAACCTTTAGAAACTGTAAAGGTTCCAAACTCTGAATGAAACACGACCTGAAAGCTGAACTGAGAGCTGCAATAACAATTTGTTCTCACTAGATGCTGCTGTAGATTCAGTTTTAACATGAACATCCTGAAATTGGCTCACTGAGAGATTTAGTGATTGTAAAAGTTCATTCCTAATATAAGCTGATTTACTATTAAACACACTGTGTAGATTCAACAGGATTAACATAGAAGATCCTTTAACATGGAAATTATTACTGAACCTGTAAATAGTTACATTCCTAATAAAAGATACACCATTATACATGCAGTACAATGTTCTTTATATTTGTAAATAGTTACTATAACTGTTAGCATAACATCATTCCTAACGCTATATTTTGATTTATAAGATGTAGATGAAGAAAGTATAATTATATTAATAACAATGATAGGAAATAAGTAGATATTAAAACAGTGGAATAAACAGTTGTTGGATGGACTTTAGAAGAATTAAACTGAGCTTGATTCTCTTCCAATCTCGAACTTCAAGAAGCGAGGTATCATTTAGGATATTCCGTCAGAGACAGCCTTAGACGTCAAGATAAAAAGATATTCATTATAAAGTTAAAGTCACATTTAAAAAGTATCATTAATTATTCACTAACTTAATGATCTGAGAGAGAGAATTATTTATAGGTTGTTTGTTACCCTGAAGTTTTTAATGTATCTCCATCTTGTGGAACACCACTCCATCTGGTTGCTTTCTCCATTCCAGTGTGATGTTCAGTTCCATCCCATGATCCTTCAGTTTCTGCTGGATCTGAAGGACAGAAGATGATTTTATCAGTAAATAATGTATAAAGAAAGTTGTTGATGGTGTAAAACTGGTGGAGAAGCTGAATCCAGCAGCTGCTGATGATGATTACAGTACAGGTTAGGACAGTGTATAGAAACTTGATGAAGATTTAGGGAAGATTTGGGTTCCTGCTGCTGGAATAAGGAGGAACTGCACAATATAAATGGAACCTTGTGGAGGATCAGACTCACCATCTCCAAGAGTGCAGCCTTTATTGTGGGATCATTAACGTCCTGATTCGACTCCACCTTAAATCTCAGCTGCTTATGTCCAGTAACAACTGTAAACAGAAACAAGCATAAAAACATTATCATCACATTTTACAGGTAATTTAAAGTATAAATCTAAAGTAAATACGTCAATAATCACCTCTGTGACAGAGAAAGGGCAAAACTAAGCTACTATGTGTATCGACTGCCTTAAAATTATACAAATAGCCAACATATTCGTCTCCATGGTAATTATCAGGTTGTCCAGGATACCATGGAAGAGACATGTCGGTTTAGTCCAGCCACTTCCAGGGTTCTCTGAAAAGGCCGAACCAGGTGTCACCAGAGATTTTTCCCATTATATCCGAGTGTTCAGTTGCAGTTCTTGCGCTGGCCAGATCTGTGTGATCCTGTCTGCAGAAACTCTGAGCTTCAGACCAGGTCTTTACAGTAGAGTAGTAAATGTAACGGTCAGCTCCGGTTCTCCTGTCTGTAAGAAATATATACAAAAGAAAATGTTATGCTCACAAAATACCATCAGGATTTAAAACTGGCACATGGAGAAGGTGTTGATTCCCAGGATTATAACTTTTAAATGTGGGCAGAGCAGCACTGAGACTTTATTTTAACTTTAACATATTGGAGTGGACTTTGGTGGTTAAACAGGCAAGATAAACGTCTTGCTGATGAATATCCCCCCAGCACTGGGCCTGGTTTATATGGACACAAACTGTAATCAATCTTGACCACTAAATTAAAACTAAGAGGACAAACAACAAAGTGAAAAGACATCATACATTTATATAAGGTAAGAACATTTTATATCACTGTAAATATTGTATTACTCACCATCATAGCATATGAAGGCTCGCAGTAGTGTACACACCACATTATACCAACCCAACTGAGTTAGCAGGACACAGCTTAGTTTTCCTCCTGCATAATTGGGGTATCCTGTCATCCAGTTGGTAAAACCTCCTAGTGACTCATTTCTGTAGGACCAGAGGAAGCTACTGGGGTTCAGATACATCCCAATCAATATGTTCAAATTATTTAGTGTTCCCTGTGCATCCGTTTGAAGTCTGAGCATGTTAGCAGCGCTGTTGATGATCGCCAGGTCCTCGTCGTTGGCTTGGCAGTAAGCTCGGGCATCACTCCATGTTTTTCCAGACTTTATAAAATAGTACTTACGAGGGACAGACGAGATGATTGGGATGATTCCTGTAAATAAAAAAACATTTTACAATAATGAATTAATGATAATGTTTTAAAATGATACAGTGGATTTAGACCCCTGGACTTTCTGCGCACATCTTTGTGTTGTGAAGTAATATATACAGTATATATACTGTACACCCCCCCCCCCCCCCCCCACAGACCCTCATACAACCGATATCTGCTAAATACAACACCAGTTCCTCCCACTACATTTCAGTTTTTAAGAATCATTTAAAGAACATTTTTATGGATGCTTGTAGCTGCTTTACCAATAATTGATTGTTCTTAGGCCCATAATGTGACTATTATAGTGTTATGTTTTATTATTGATGTGTTCTTTTCCCATGTTTATTTTATCCCATTAATTCAAGTGATTCTGCTGCTTGCCAGGTCGCCACTGTAAATAAGAATTCATTCTTAATGACGTGCCTAGTGAAATATAAAGGTTAAAGATAAAAATAAGATATGAATAAATGTAGTAGATTATTGGTGTTAGACAGCACGGTGGTGCAGCACGTAGCACCTTGAATGTCCAGGATTCTTTCAGGGTGGTGTTGATCTGCAGTCAAACATGCAAATTGGAGCTACTAATTTGTTTGTGTTTGTGACTTTTGATGTACTGACGACGTGTCCGGGGTTTTTCCTGCCTTTCCCCCAATAAATCAAAGCCACCGTGACCCTGACCAGGATAAATCAGTGGTAATAAAGATAGTAAATGAATGAATGAATGAATTATTTCTATCACCTAATTGTGATGATGGTTTCCAGCTGATTATGAACTTTTGTTAGTAGCCACGCAAGTCTGTCAGTTTTGCTGTGAAATTGTATCAGTGCTGTGACCCAGATGTTCCTTTTTAAATGTGGATGGGTGGAGAACAGCTGGGTTCAGGTCACATCTCAAGGATAATTAAAGCAACTTTTTTACCTCACCTGTAAAAAACAGGATGAAGAACAGAAACTGTGTCTCCATAGATGATGCTGTTCCAGATGAACGTCTTGTTTCCAGATGAGCGTGTTACTTATGAATCACTAGGAGAAAATAGATGTTAACACCTTTTATACGTTGTTATTAAATATAAACTTTATCACTTTAAATCCTCAGCTGATCTATAAACTAATGTTCTGTATTCAGGGATGTGGAAGAGTTACATTGTTAGTACTTGTATTATTACTGATCTGATCGATTCCTTTATTTCTCCAGTTCTGATCACTACGGATTGTTGGAAAGTTTTATAGTGGTCACTGGATAGATGAGGAAACCTTGGAGAGGAGATCTGCTGCACTTGTGCCCTTGATGACATTCATTGCCAACACAAAATAGGGTGAAAGCGGTAAGTTTCACTGGAACAGCTGGTGTGAATGAAACGCTACAACAGAATCAACACTAATGATTGTAGGAAACACTTTCTGAACCAATCACACCTCCTGATTGTAATTTTTAGTAAAGGCACTAAGTAAAATGGCTAAATACCATCGCTAATCTGTTGTTATTTTTTTATCTGAATTTACAGATTATTTGTTTATTTCCTCACTACATTTCCAGTGTATGTTTTGTGTAGATTATATTGACTTGTATTTTGTGAACATCTCTGCTTGCTACACAATGTAATAAATGTCATTCTGCACTAGATGTAGTTTTTATTATCATTTCTTTATTATGACAAACTCTGGTTGCCACATTAATCGAAACATAATTGTCAGAAATATTCAGTGTGTGGTGTTGTGTGTTTGTCACTCAACAGGCCTGGTCTATGTGAGACCACACCTTGACCAGATGGTAGAGGCTGTGGTGGAGCAAGTAAGGCAAAATTCATCAGATGAAGATGATTTCTTCTTATTATTAAAGTCCAAAAAAAGGTCACAAGGTACAGGGGGACCGGATGAGTACCTTGCCTGTACCTCAAATAAGATAGATCTGCCAAACTCATTTCCACACATCAGAAAGCTTTTCCCTGAACCCAACACTGGTCTGCCTGCCTCAGCCGCCTGTGAGCGTCTCATTTTACATTTACATTTTCAGCGTTTAGCAGATGCTTTTATCCAAAGCGACTTACACAATGAGCAATTGAGGGTTAAGGGCCTTGCTCAGGGTCCCAACAGTGGCAACTTGGTGGTGGCGGGGCTTGAACCGACAACCTTCTGTTTACTAGTCCAGTACCTTAACCACTGAGCTATCACTGGCCCCTCAGCTGTGCTGGAATGCTGTGTTCACTGAAAGACGAACAACTTTGAAAATCAACTGCTGCTCAAATATAACAGATATATAACAAGAGGTTAAGAGAGCTGTGCTCTAAAGATGGACACAAGTAAAGGAGCTGTAATCTAGGTATAGAGGAGGGAGGGAAGGGCGATTTTTAAATAGTTTAACATGTTTGGAGTTTGACGTTCCATTATTTGACAACATAGTTTTGTCTTACATCTTAAAAGCTTTTCTTTGGGTCATTTAGTGAAAGTCACAACACTTGTAACCCTGACTTGTCTTGAGTTCTGGATTTGCGATATGACTATTTGGTATTTGTTGGTAATGAAAAGAATCTGTAGAATGATCTATAGAATCCACAATTTATGCCAACTTCAGTGGTTAAACAGTTTAAGAATGTTTTTTAGGATAATCTGTACTAAAATGACACATTTTCTATTTTATTTTAATTAAAAACAACTATTAAGAGATTTAAATTCACTTGTCCTGTTTGCATTACACAAGAGAGATACGCCCTCGTAACGTACGACTACATTTTAAATGAGTTACTTTTTACTTGAGTACATTTTTAAGCTGGTAATTTTACTTGTACTTAAGTAAAAATTCATCAGAGTAGTAGTACTTTTACTTGAGTACGATATTTTAGTCCTTTTTCATCTCTGAGTGTTAGATTACTGCCTGAGCTACTTGTGAGCCAGGAAACATAGGAAAGGATAATAAAAATCCTTTATAATAATAATGATTCATAAAACCTGTACATGAACTGTCCATAAATGATTGAATCATTAGTAATAATTACAGATATGTAAATTGTTTCCTTGTGAGTAAATACAGTAAATTATGTCGTGAACATCATCCATGTCATCTAGTATCTTTTATCTACTGTAGAAATTATGAATGTTGTACTAACATGTGAATAAGGAGAGAACCAGCACCCCCCAAAAACAGAGCAAACGTGTTCGATTCCCAGAGTAACGCCTATCGCATCTCAAAAACAAACATAAAGGACTCAGGAATAAGTAACAGAGGTGAAAGTGCGAGTCAGATCAAGGTGTTTCAGTGTCATCACATCCTTATACACCACGACGGAAATGTAATACATGATATACACTGCCTGGCCAAAAAAAAGGTCACACCCTCTAATATTTGGTTGTAGCACCTTTAGCTTTGATTACGGCACGCATTCACTGTGCCATCATTTCCACAAGCTTCTGCAACATCACAACATTTATTTCTGTCCAGAGTTACATGAATTTTTCCCCAAGATTTTGTATTGATGATGGGAGATTTGGACCACTGCACAAACTCACTCAGCACATCCCAAAGATTCTCAATGGGATGTATATGGGGTCACAGCTGTTTAGTCCCAATCCCCTGAGTTCCCTTCACATTGTGGGTGTGGAAATGCTCTTACTGTCACTATTAAACATCCCTGAGTTCTACTGGAGTTTTTCTACCATTTCATTTCACCAAACGTTTAAGTGATCGCCGATCACCATCATTCAAGTCCTTCCACTTCTTAATAATGCGTTGGACAGTTCTTAACCCGATGTTAGTAGTTTCAGCTTCTCCTTAGATGTTTTTCTGTGCTTGATGCCAATAATTTGACCCTTCTGAAACAGATGAACATCTTTTCCACGACCACAGGATGTGTCTTTCCACATGGTTGTTTAACAAATGAGAAGCTACTCACTGCATCAGTTAGGGTTAAATAACTTGTTGCCAGCTAATGGCTGCCAATGGCAGGCTCTTACCTTGTTTTTTGGCCAGGCAGTGTATATACCTTTATATCAATAAAGTTTTTTCCATATGTTACGTGTAAGTGGATATTTTATTATAACATACATGTACCCTCTGGATATGTGTAGTATATAAAGATAAATGAAATACCCATAATAAAATCTGTGTTTGTACATATATTACACATATCTATAGGATTAATTTTATATGGTATTTTATGGTGTATCCATTTATGTTAACACATACAGTGGTGTGAAAAAGTGTTTGCCCCCTTCCTCATTTCCTGTTTTTTTGCATGTTTGTCACACTTAAGTGTTTCAGAACATCAAACCAATTTAAATATTAGTCAAAGACAACACAAGTAAACACAAAATGCAATTTGTAAATGAAGGTGTTTATTATTAAGGGAGAAAAAAAATCCAAACCTACATGGCCCTGTGTGAAAAAGTGATTGCCCCCCCTTGTTAAAACATACTGTAACTGTGGTTTATCACACCCAGGCCTGATTATTGCCACACCTGTTCTCAATCAAGACATCACTTAAATAGCACCTGCCTGACAAAGTGAAGTCCACCAAAAGATCCTTAAAAGCTACACATCATGTCGAGATCCAAAGAAATTCAGGAACAATTGAGAAAGAAAGTAATTGAGATCTATCAGTCTGGAAAGGGTTATAAAGCCATTTCCAAAGCTTTGGGAATCCAGCGAACCACGGTGAGAGCCATTATCCACAAATGGCGAAGACATGGAACAGTGGTGAACCTTCCCAGGAGTGGCCGGCCACCCAAAATGACCGCAAGAGCGCAGCGACAACTCATCCAAGAGGTCACAAAAGACCCCACAACAACGTCCAAAGAACTGCAGGCCTCACTTGCCTCAGTTAAGGTCAGAGTTCATGCCTCCACCATCAGAAAGAGACTGGGCAAAAATGGCCTGCATGGCAGAGTTCCAAGAAGAAAACCACTGCTGAGCAAAAAGAACATTAAAGCTCGTCTCAATTTTTCCAAAACACATCTTGATGATCCCCAAGACTTTTGGGAAAACATTCTGTGGACCGATGAGACAAAAGTTGAACTCTTTGGAAGGTGTGTGTCCCATTACATCTGGCGCAAAAGTAACACTGCATTTCAGAAAAAGAACATTATACCAACAGTAAAATATGGTGGTGGTAGTGTGATGGTCTGGGGCTGTTTTGCTGCGTCAGGACCTGGGAGACTTGCTGTGATAAATGGAACTATGAATTCTGCTGTCTACCAAAAGATCCTGAAGGAGAATGTCCGACCATCTGTTCGTGACCTCAAGCTGAAACGAACTTGGGTTCTGCAGCAGGACAATGATCCAAAACACACCAGCAAGTCCACCTCTGAATGGCTGAAGAAAAACAAAATGAAGACTTTGGAGTGGCCTAGTCAAAGTCCTGACCTGAATCCTATTGAGATGCTGTGGTATGACCTTAAAAAGGCCGTTCATGCTCGAAAACCCTGTAATGTAACTGAATTACAACAATTCTGCAAAGATGAGTGGGCCAAAAGTCCTCCAGAACGCTGTAAAAGACTCATTGCAAGTTATCGCAAACGCTTGGTTGCAGTTGTTGCTGCTAAGGGTGGCCCAACCACAGGGCCATGTAGGTTTGGATTTTTTTTCTCCCTTAATAATAAACACCTTCATTTACAAATTGCATTTTGTGTTTACTTGTGTTGTCTTTGACTAATATTTAAATTGGTTTGATGTTCTGAAACACTTAAGTGTGACAAACATGCAAAAAAACAGAAAATCAGGAAGGGGGCAAACACTTTTTCACACCACTGTATATAAATGTATATATGCAATTTTATTAACATATATTAAAAAGGCTGTGATTTATATTTACATGTTGTGTAATATCCACCTATATTAAGGATATATATGAAATAGCTTATGTTGTTCCTGCAGGACCGAGGTGCTATTAGACAGTCTAGCGGTGCCGGCCTGGATGCCCCGGGCAGAGGCAGCAGGGTAAAGAGTTAGTGAGCGGGGTGAGAGGGGTTCAGAGTTTTGTTTTAAGAGAGTTTTTAAAAAAACACGATGATTTTGTAGCTTCATCACGTCTCTGTGTCCTTCAGAAATGTCCTTTTAGTTCCTGCTGAGATCTGTTTACATCTCATGTAAATCAAACCCAAATTGGATGTAAATGTTTCACATTGACCAAGAACACTCCCTTTACTTTACTTTTTTCTGACCACGACCTTAAATAACTCGGTAAGAAATTTAATGATAAATCTGAAGAGGGTGTAAAGTGTTTATTCTTAATCATCTCAAGGTTTCTTTATTATAATATAAAGGAAACTTTTCAGCCGCTGTAACTGATATTTGAAAAAAGTGCTACCAATAAAACCTGCTTTATTCTTAAAATATAATCCTGGGGTTTCATACAGTTAAATAAATAATAATAGTATAGAAACATGAACAGTTCAGTTATAACATCAGGGTTAGTTTAATACTGTAGATAAAAGAAGTAAAAATAAAACGCTGATTTAGAATCTGTAATAAACATCACTAAGTTTAGGTACGGTGTTGATTCCTGATTCGCTGCTTTTCTGTTCTGAATGAAAATCAATCCAAGGTTCAAATCCATCAGCATCATTTCTTCTGATTAAAATTCAGTGGTGAGACAGTGGAAGGTGAACGTGGATCTAATATCACTGTTATTAAAGCTGCTAAGAATCATTTCACTCCTAGATGGTTTCAGTCACGAGCAGATTTACAACTTTTATTCAACTACTCACCAGATCTACCTACAACTGTCCAGCTATAGAGAATTAATCCACACCTGAGAGCCAATCAGAAACCAGGATTTTCAGTTACCATATAATTATGATTCATAGTCGTCATGTTACATGAATGAATTCAGTAGATGCTTTAATCCAAGTGACGTACAAATAAAACACAAGTTTAAGGGTTTTGCTCAGGAGTCCAACAGTAGCCGCTCACTAATGATGGAACTTTAACCCTCAAACTTCTAATGAAAAGTTCAGTATATAAACTACATACCATCATCACCACTGTCCTGAAGGGCAAAAGGGTCACTGAAAAATCTCTCAAAATAAAATTAAGATCATTTAAAATGTACCTGAAAATAAGATGATCAGTTTTGTAGCTTCATCACGTCTCTGTGTCCTACAGAAGGATTCTGTTCAGTTTCTGCTGATTTCTGTTTTCTTGTACCCTAAGCGATCAATATCAAACACCAGACTTATTTGAAACCCAAAGTTCATGTAAATGATTCACACAGACCAGGATCAGATTTCACAGGTTTTATACTGATCAGAATCTTCATTAGAGGTTTTATACTGATCAGAATCTTCATTAGAGGTTTTATACTGATCAGAATCTTCATTAGAGGTTTTGGAGCTGGATTTCTGTAAAGCTGAGTTGATAAAAGGTTCATTATAAAGGAGCTGTACTAACAAAATCCACTTTATTCTAAATATCAGTTTCTTCTGAAGGTGAAATCTGATCCTGGTCTGTGTGAATCATTTACATCTGTCGTCTGGAGAAACACTGACAGCAACAGCTTCTGAAATCAAGAAGCAAAAGTGCAGCCAGTTTATTTAACCATTTATTTATTACCATATCAAGGGGGGTAAAAGTTTATTAACCAGTTCATTTCTTACCATCATAAATACCCCAAACTGTAACCAGTTCATTTCTTACCATCATAAATACCCCAAACTGTAACCAGTTCATTTCTTACCATCATAAATACCCCAAACTGTAACCAGTTCATTTCTTACCATCATAAATACCCCAAACTGTAACCAGTTCATTTCTTACCATCATAAATACCTCAAACTGTAACCAGTTCATTTCTTACCATCATAAATACCCCAAACTGTAACCAGTTCATTTCTTACCATCATAAATACCCCAAACTGTAACCAGTTCATTTCTTATTACGCTTCTCCAGATTTACAGATCATTAATTCCCTACTTGGGTGAAATAGTAGATTCAGTAAACTAATCTATAATATACTACAGCGCACTATAGTGTTTAACTTGCTGTCACACTAATGATCAATACACTTAAAGAGCGATAAAATGGAAAAAACTATTTTTGTACTTACTATAGTTCATAACAGATCAGTCACTTCCTGTTGGAGTAAAGTCTGTTAGTCGAGGATTTCTCTCACACAGGTAATCAAACTTACAGTGATAAATTATTAATCATTATAATGTTTATTGTACTAGTAAATATAACACATATAATAACAGGTAATAAGTAAATAGTGTAACTAAGTGGTAATAATAGAAGTATAAATCTGTAGGTAAATTATTACTGGGAAATAACATGATTATCTGTAGTGGATTGAATTGTGGGTAGAAGCAGGAGGTTTAGAGTCTGATTGAAGCGAATGCAGTAGATTAATAGTGGAAGTGAATAAAAAGAGAATCGAAACCAACACTACAGCGAGCACATGAAGACGTGTGTAGCTAAGCCCGTAGCTAGGGTGGCCAGACGTCCGGTTTTAGGCCGGACAGTCCGGCTTTTCAGCTGCCAGTCCTCCATTCACGCAATGCTAGGACGGACACTTAAAAATCCTCCTTTTGGAGTGAACTGGTTTCATTTTTGATCAATATTATCTGTCATTGGCTCAGGTACATGTCAGAACAAATGCTTTGTATTTCATTGGTTTAATAGCCTCATTTGACTCCATATAGAGCTACCACTGGCCAATCGGAGAAGGACCGCCCTCTAAATGCTAGTCTGTGATTGGGTGGTTGAATTTCGCCCGCCGTCTCTGTCCTGTAAACACCGCTACCTGATCAATCACTCAGCTCTCATGATCAGGAACGCGGTGAAAATGCCAAAAAGTAAACTTTTGGAGGCAGCGAAAAGACAAATATAAAAAGTAGACACAACATTTAGTGAGTAAAACAGTAATTTGTTATAGAATTCTTGCTTAAATTGGTCAAAAACTCTGTTATATGGGTTCTGGATTCATTCTGTGTGTTGCAGTATCATGTCCCCCTGTTCCTAATATGACGTCCATCTTTTTGGTGTAATGTCCTCCTTTTTGTTACTATGAATCTGGCCACCCTACCCGTAGCCGAATCACCTCACGTTTGTTGGTTGGTCTCAGAAGATGTACAGATGTGGAGCACACCGGTCAGCACGTGTTGTGCACTTTGCTGAAAGAGTCGGATTCTCTACACGCAGCCGAATAGGAAATTTAGAAGCGGACAATTCACATCAAATCCAAACTAGCAAAAACATGAACAGTGAACTACTGAATCAAATGATTATAGATTACAAGTCTCTCACAATAAAATAATATTTTATACATTTATACTACATTACTGTTTAATATGTAGAAATTACAATAATTATATAAACTAACTTACAATATTACATAAACAGTCAAAGTAACATAGTCAGTAAAACATCATTACAAACCTTCTAACCCCCCCAAGCAAGCTTATTATGAGAGAAAAAAAACTGAGTAACTCTGAAACCTTTAGAAACTGTAAAGGTTCCAAACTCTGAATGAAACACGACCTGAAAGCTGAACTGAGAGCTGCAATAACAATTTGTTCTCACTAGATGCTGCTGTAGATTCAGTTTTAACATGAACATCCTGAAATTGGCTCACTGAGAGATTTAGTGATAGTAAAAGTTCATTCCTAATATAAGCTGATTTACTATTAAACACACTGTGTAGATTCAACAGGATTAACATAGAAGATCCTTTAACATGGAAATTATTACTGAACCTGTAAATAGTTACATTCCTAATAAAAGATACACCATTATACATGCAGTACAATGTTCTTTATATTTGTAAATAGTTACTATAACTGTTAGCATAACATCATTCCTAACGCTATATTTTGATTTATAAGATGTAGATGAAGAAAGTATAATTATATTAATAACAATGATAGGAAATAAGTAGATATTAAAACAGTGGAATAAACAGTTGTTGGATGGACTTTAGAAGAATTAAACCGAGCTTGATTCTCTTCCAATCGTCCAGAATTGAACTTGAAGAAGCGAGGTATCATTTAGGATGTTAGAGTCATTCTGTCAGACACGGCCTTAGACGTCAAGATAAAAAGATATTCATTATAAAGTTAAAGTCACATTTAAAAAGTATCATTAATTATTCACTAACTTAATGATCTGAGAGAGAGAATTATTTATAGGTTGTTTGTTACCCTGAAGTTTTTAATGTATCTCCATCTTGTGGAACACCACTCCATCTGGCTGCTTTCTCCATTCCAGTGTGATGTTCTGTTCTATCCCATGATCCTTCAGTTTCTGCTGGATCTGAAGGACAGAAGATGATTTTATCAGTAAATAATGTATAAAGAAAGTTGTTGATGGTGTAAAACTGGTGGAGAAGCTGAATCCAGCAGCTGATGATGATGATTACAGTACAGGTTAGGACAGTGTATAGAAACTTGATGAAGATTTAGGGAAGATTTGGGTTCCCGCTGCTGGAATAAGGAGGAACTGCACAATATAAATGGAACCTTGTGGAGGATCAGACTCACCATCTCCAAGAGTGCAGCCTTTATTGTGGGATCATTAACGTCCTGATTCGACTCCACCTTAAATCTCAGGATCTGCTGCTGTCCAGTAACAACTGTAAACAGAAACAAGCATAAAAACATTATCATCACATCTTACAGGTAATTTAAAGTTAATTAAGAATAAAGTGTAAATATAAAAGTAAACATTTCAATAATTACCTCTGTGACAAAGAAAGGGCCAGGCCATGTCATTCTGTGTATTGCCAGCCTGAAAATTTCTCATATAACCAAAATATTCATATACATAGTAATTATCAGGTTGTCCAGGAAGCCACACAATAGACATGTCGGTTTGATCCACCCACTTCCAGGGTTCTCTGAAAAGGCCGAACCAGGTTTCACCAGAGATTTTTCCCATTATATCCAAGTGTTCAGTTGCAGTTCTTGCGCTGGCCAGATCTGTGTGATCCTGTCTGCAGAAACTCTGAGCTTCAGACCAGGTCTTTCCAGTAGAGTAGAAAATGTAACGGTCAGCTCCAGTTCTGCTGTCTGTAAGAAACATGTACAAAAGAAAATGTTATGCTCATAATGTTTCATATTCCACAAATACCCACACAAACTGTAATCAATCTTTTTATTTATATTATATTTATGCATTTTCCCATTTTTCTATCGGATTGCATTCGAGGAAAATATATTTCCTGCCCACGCCTCCTCCGACCCATCCGCAGTCCTTAGCGAACCTCTTCTTATTCCCCCATGTATTCTTTACAGGCGCCTCTATCTGCTAATCAGGTTTCCTGCACAGCGTTTGAAGACACAACCCACATAGTCCAGTCATTTTGTCCTAGGCACTAGGCACTGTCAATTATGCCCACTAGATGGCAACTGGTGGCAAAGCTGAGCTTTGAATCAAGGAGTTCAGAATCTCGGCGCTGGTGTGCTAGCGGAATATCCTGCTGTGCCACCTGGGTTTCCAATAGCAATCAATTTTAACCACTAAATAGGATGTAAGAGGCCACGCTACAACATGAAAAGACATCATACATTTATATAAGGTAAAAACATTTTATATCACTGTAAATATTGTATTACTCACCATCATAGCATATGAAGGCTCGCAGTAGTGTACACACCACATTATACCAACCCGACTGAGTTAGCAGGACACAGTTTTTATTCCCAACCAGAGTACTGGGGTATCCTGTCATCCAGTTGGTAAAACCTCCTAGTGACTCATTTCTGTAGGACCAGAGGAAGCCATTAGGATTAAGGTACACCCCAATCCACATTTCAAGATTAGTTAGTGTTTCCTGTGCATCCGTTTGAAGTCTGAGCATGTTAGCAGCGCTGTCGATGAGCGCCAGGTCATTGTAGTTGGCTCGGCAGTAAGCTCGGGCATCATACCATGGTTTTCCAGACGTAATCAGATAGTATTTACGAGGGACCGATGAGACGATTGGGACTCCTGTAAATAGAATAACACAGTATATACAGTACTGAGTCGGTTAATGAATCATTTTCTTTATTTTAAGATGTTTTTAATATCATACGGTAGATTTAGCCCCCTTGACTTTTTGAGCTATGTGTGAAATAATTTTAAAAGGATTAAAAAAAAGAAGGATTAAACAAAAGTAGTGTTGTGTTTTGAATTTTGTTTTAGCGGCACTTTACCGCTAGCACTAGCCACTTGCTACTGGGGAGGGTCGGCTCACGTAGCCGCAGCGTGCGGTGGTGGAGGTGTGGGAATAAAGGCACACGACAAGATTCACTTTCACTGTTCAGTCAGGACTTCAATGAGCGTTACAACACTTTAGACTGCCTGACTCCAGCAGCCGAACTACTGGGCTCAAAGCTGGGGCCGTACGACAGGTCTTATATACAAACTAAGTAACTACCTGCAGAACGTCCGAACGCTCATGTATGAGCAGAGTGCTGCATTCTGATAGAAGATATATAGATATACTTTATGTCATATATAACCCTGGAGCAGACAGGGTTAAGGGCCTTGGTCAAAAACCCAACAGTGGCTGCTTAGGAGAGCCTGCATTTAAACTGCTAATCTTCCGGCTGATAGCCCAAAGCTCTGCTCACTAGGCTAACACTGACCCTCATTGACAGAGATGAATGTCACTCACATATCGCCGTTACAGCATTCAGACATATTATTCAGTAAAGGCACTAAAAGCCACTCCAGTGGCTATCTATATATCTATACACCCATGTATCTATAAATCTGTATATCTATACACTCATATATCTATACATCTATATATCTATACACCCATGCATCTATACATCTATATATCTATACACCCATGTATCTATACATCTATATATCTATACACCCATGTATCTATAAATCTGTATATCTATACACTCATATATCTATACATCTATATATCTATACACCCATGCATCTATACATCTATATATCTATACACCCATGTATCTATACATCTATATATCTATACACCAATGTATCTATACACCCATGTATCTATACATCTATATATCTATACACCCATGTATCTATAAATCTGTATATCTATACACTCATATATCTATACATCTATATATCTATACACCCATGCATCTATACATCTATATATCTATACACCCATGTATCTATACATCTATATATCTATACACCAATGTATCTATACACCCATGTATCTATACATCTATATATCTATACACCAATGTATCTATACACCCATGTATCTATACATCTATATATCTATACACCAATGTACAGTGTATCACAAAAGTGAGCACACCCCTCACATTCCTGCAGATATTTAAGTATATCTTTTCATGGGACAACACTGACAAAATGTCACTTTGACACAATGAGAAGTAGTCTGTGTGCAGCTTATATAACAGTGTAAATTTATTCTTCCCTCAAAATAACTCAATATACAGCCATTAATGTCTAAACCACAGGCAACAAAAGTGAGTACACCCCTTAGTGAAAGTTCCTGAAGTGTCAATATTTTGTGTGGCCACCATTATTTCCCAGAACTGCCTTAACTCTCCTGGGCATGGAGTTTACCAGAGCTTCACAGGTTGCCACTGGAATGCTTTTCCACTCCTCCATGATGACATCACGGAGCTGGCGGATATTCGAGACTTTGCGCTCCTCCACCTTCCGCTTGAGGATGCCCCAAAGATGTTCTATTGGGTTTAGGTCTGGAGACATGCTTGGCCAGTCCATCACCTTTACCCTCAGCCTCTTCAATAAAGCAGTGGTCGTCTTAGAGGTGTGTTTGGGGTCATTATCATGCTGGAACACTGCCCTGCGACCCAGTTTCCGGAGGGAGGGGATCATGCTCTGATTCAGTATTTCACAGTACATATTGGAGTTCATGTGTCCCTCAATGAAATGTAACTCCCCAACACCTGCTGCACTCATGCAGCCCCAGACCATGGCATTCCCACCAACATGCTTGACTGTAGGCATGACACACTTATCTTTGTACTTCTCACCTGATTGCCGCCACACATACTTGAGACCATCTGAACCAAACAAATTAATCTTGGTCTCATCAGACCATAGGACATGGTTCCAGTAATCCATGTCCTTTGTTGACATGTCTTCAGCAAACTGTTTGCGGGCTTTCTTGTGTAGAGACTTCAGAAGAGGCTTCCTTCTGGGGTGACAGCCATGCAGACCAATTTGATGTAGTGTGAGGCGTATGGTCTGAGCACTGACCCCCCACCTTTACAATCTCTGCAGCAATGCTGACAGCACTCCTGCGCCTATCTTTCAAGGACAGCAGTTGGATGTGACACTGAGAACGTGCACTCAGCTTCTTTGGATGACCAACGCGAGGTCTGTTCTGAGTGGACCCTGCTCTTTTAAAATGCTGGATGATCTTGGCCACTGTGCTGCAGCTCAGTTTCAGCGTGTTGGCAATCTTCTTGTAGCCTTGGCCATCTTCATGTAGCGCAACAATTGGTCTTTTAAGATCCTCAGAGAGTTCTTTGCCATGAGGTGCCATGTTGGAACTTTCAGTGACCAGTATGAGAGAGTGTGAGAGCTGTACTACTAAATTGAACACACCTGCTCCCTAAGCACATCTGAGACCTAGTAACACTAATGAGTCACATGACATTTTGAAGGGAAAATGACAAGCAGTGCTCAATTTGGACATTTAGGGGTGTAGTCTCTTAGGGGTGTACTCACTTTTGTTGCCTGTGGTTTAGACATTAATGGCTGTATATTGAGTTATTTTGAGGGAAGAATAAATTTACACTGTTATATAAGCTGCACATAGACTACTTTTCATTGTGTCAAAGTGTCATTTTGTCAGTGTTGTCCCATGAAAAGATATACTTAAATATCTGCAGAAATGTGAGGGGTGTACTCACTTTTGTGATACACTGTATCTATACACCCATGTATCTATACATCTGTATATCTATACACTCATGTATCTACACATCTACACATCTACATATCTATACACCCATGTATCTATACATCTATATATCTATACACTCATGTATCCATACATCTGTATATCTATACACTCATACACCCATGTATCTATACATTTATATATCTATACACCCATGTATCTGTACATCTATATATCTATGCACTCATACACCCATGTATCTATACATTTATATATCTATACACCCATGTATCTATACATCTATATATCTATACACTCATACACCCATGTATCTATACATTTATATATCTATACACCCATGTATCTATACATCTATATATCTATACACTCATACACCCATGTATCTATACATTTATATATCTATACACACATGTATCTATACATCTATATATCTATACATCTATATATACTGTATACATATACAACCCTAATTCCAATTTAGTTGGGACGTTGTGTAAAACATAAATAAAAACAGAATACGATGATTTGCAAATTATTTTCAACCCATATTCAATTGAATACACTACAAAGACAAGATATTTAATGTTCAAACGAATAAGCTTTATTGTTTTTTGCAAATATTCACTCATTTTGAATTTGATGCCTGCAACACATTCCAAAGAAGTTGGGACAGGGGCAACAAAAGACTGGGAAAGTTGAGGAATGCTGAAAAAACACCTGTTTGGAACATTCCACAGGTGAACAGGTTAATTGGAAACAGGTAAATGTCATGATTGGGTATAAAGGGAGCATCACCTAAAGGCTCAGTTGTTCACAAGCAAGGATGGGGCGAGGTTCACCACTTTGTGAACAACTGCGTGAGCAAATAGTCCAACAGTTTAAGAACAACGTTTCTCAACGTGTAACTGCAAGGAATTTAGGGATTTCATCATCTACAGTCCATAATATCATCAAAAGATTCAGAGAATCTGGAGAAATCTGTGCAAGTAAGCGACAAGGCCGAAAACCAACACTGAATACCCGTGACCTTCGACCCCTCAGGCGGCACTGCATTAAAAACCCACATCATTCTGTAACAGATATTACCACATGGGCTCAGGAACACTTCAGAAAACCATCGTCAGTGAACACAGTTCGTCGCTCCATCTACAAGTGCAAGTTAAAACTCTACCATGCAAAGCGAAAGCCATATATCAACAACACCCGGAAACACCGCCGGCTTCTCTGGGCCTGAGCTCATCTGAGATGGACCGACGCAAAGTGGAAAAGTGTCCTGTGGTCTGACGAGTCCACATTTCAAATTGTTTTTGGAAATCATGGACGTCGTGTCCTCCGGGCCAAAGAGGAAAAGGACTGTCTTCAGACCTGTCTCCCATTGAAAATGTGTGGCGCATTATGAAGTGCAAAATACGACGACGGAGACCCCGGACTGTTGAGCAACTGAAGTTGTACATCAAGCAGGAATGAGACAATTAGTGTCCTCAGTTCCCAAACGCTTACTGAGTGTTGTTAAAAGAAAAGGGGATGTAACAAAGTGGTAAACATGCCCCTGTCCCAAATTCTTAGGAACGTGTTGCAGGCATCCAATTCAAAATGAGTGAATATTTGCAAAAAAGTTTATCCGTTTGAACATTAAATATCTTGTCTTTGTAGTGTATTCAATTGAATTGAAAAGGATTTGCAAATCATCGTATTCTGTTTTCATTAGGGCTGTCGAAGTTAACGCGATAATAACGCATTAACGCGATCTCAATTTAACGCGATTAAAAAAAATAGTGCCGTTAACGCGAGTCATCCAGACATCCCAAGTTGTAGAGGTGGGCGGATCGATCCAAATATCGATAATATCGATACCAACGCTGGTATTGATATTGAGCAATACTCGTGTAAAAAGATCGATACTCAAGCTTTTTTTTCTCTCCCGCACGCACTGACTGCTGCACACGCGGATTCATCACAGTCTCTCTGTCTGTAAGAGTAGCGCTGCGCTGTGTCACACAGCACGGAGCAGCGCATCCCTCCCCTCCCCGATCTCGTCTTTTGTTGTTGCACCGTCACGTGGCTCAGCGGCACCAGCCAAACAGCCATGCAGGTAGGCTCAGCCTGGCCCGCCCACTCAGCGCTCTCCTCGAGTCGACACATCACAGTACGGAGAGAGACACCACAGATATTGAGATGTCTGAGAGGAAGAGAAGCGCCGTTTGGCTTTATTTTATTGCAGAAAATGAAACTACAGCAAGCTGTATAGTTTGCGACAGGGCTATTAAATACAGTGGAAACACAACAGTATTTGTTGTGGTGTGTTAATTTTGTTGTATTGTGGTTTGTGAGCCCTCTTCCTCAGGAGATTTTGTTTTAAGTTGTGTTGAGTGATATTTTTTTACACTCTGTTTATTTAAGAAAAAACAGAATTGCACTGAATGGGAAAAAAAAATCCTTATTTTTTATTGTTTTTCCTAAGAACAATTCTATTTGAAAAACGAAACAAAGAAAGAAAGAACTAGAAAAGATGTCTAGTCAGGGGAGAATTTTTATTTTATTTTTGTATTGTGGTTTCTCCTTTTCTACCTCAAAAAAGATGTATTTTCCTAATGTTAAGGCAAACTTTGTTTTGTTACTGTTCCATTGTTTCTAAACAAAAATGTTGATTGTGATAATAAAGTATTTTGTTGTCACGTACAATGTTTGGCGAAATTCTATCCTAGGTCTTTTGGATCATTTGGATCTATGAAGCTTAAATATTAAAAAGTATCTGTATCGATATCGGCGATACTGGCCCTGCATTTACTTGGTATCGGATCGATACCAAAATTCCCGGTATCGCCCACCTCTACCAAGTTGTAAAACTCATTTCCGGGAGGTACCCAGAATATACACACACACACACACACACCAGACACGCCTCCTCCCCGGAACCACAAAAAACGGATTTAGGTTCCCTACATGGTGCACTAAATATTATTTTAGATATGAATTCATGTTCCCTACTTAGTGCACTAGACGGTATATTAAACTTTTGAATTTAGGTTCCCTACACAGTGCGCTAGATTGTATATTAGATACCGGATTTAATACGCGACCGGGGAAAAAAGTTTGTGTCGCCTGCGTGTGTGTGTGTGCGCTCTCTTCGGTGCTCGTTCTAGATTCCGGGAGATTTTATCTGATTTGTGTGCATCAGGGAGCTGCTATGTATATGCAGGAGACTGCCTAGTATGTGAGTGAATAAAACTCCCTTACAGTTTTCTCTTGTCCCAGCAGTTTTTAACATAAGTACATTTAGCATAAAAAGTGTTCACCATTTTAATTGTAACATTTCACTTAAAAATCCTTGTTTTCTATAACATTTACACAGATTTTTAAAAAATGTGATTAATCGCGATTAACTACATGAAATTCTGAGATTAATCGCGATTAAAATTTTTAATCGTTTGACAGCCCTAGTTTTTATTTATGTTTTACACAACGTCCCAACTTCATTGGAATTGGGGTTGTACATATTTATACATCTATAGATCTATACAATGGAATAATGTATAAGCTTTAATAGTGAATAAATGTAGTTGATTATTGGTGTTAGACAGCACGGTGGTGCAGCACATAGAGCCTCGACTGGGTGTCCAGGGTTCTTTAGGCGTGGTGTTGATCTGAGGTCAGACATGCAAATTGGAGCTACTAATTTGTTTGCGTAACACCCAACCATCCTTGCTTTTAACTTTAATGTAGCTAGCTACTAAAATATCAACCAAAACTTGTGAATATCACTCCACTGTTACACCGGTGAATCGCGCTGCTTCGTGCGGTTATTTAAGAGGCTACTTAAAGAAAAAAAAAGAAAACATTAAGAGGCTTCTAGTCTAGTGATGTCAAGTCAGTGTGCAGTAGCATTAGCTTACATGTAGCAATATTCATATTTTGACTCTTTAACGACTTCATAATTCAGAGGATCCAGCGATAATAGACAGAAGAATCTCAATAAAACAAAACCTAACAGCTCTGGAACATTTTTTATGACTACAGGATGCGAGAGAGGCAATTTGCGAAATCTCCATTCATATTTCCTATTCAAAATTTCTCTTAGACCCGGGTTACCAAATATGGGCATAACAACATGGCGTGGCTTACAAAATGACTACACGACTTCAGTGGTCCATTCTCCCAATCCTCTTCTGGATCATCCATATGCTCTCTGGCAAACTTCAGACGGGCCTGGACATGTACTGGCTTAAGCAGGGGGACACGCCTGGCACTGCAGGATTTGAGTCCCTCTCTGCGTAGTGTGTTACTGATGGTAGCCTTTGTTACTTTGGTCCCAGCTCTCTGCAGCTCATTCATCAGGTCCCTCCGTGTAGTTCTGGGATTTTTGCTCACCGTTCTCATGATCATTTTGACCCCACGGGATGAGATCTTGCGTGGGGCCCCAGATCGAGGGAGATTATCAATGGTCTTGTATGTCTTCCATTTTCTTACAATTGTTCCCACAGTTGATTTATTCACACCAACCTGCTTGCCTATTGTAGATTTACTCTTCCCAGCCTGGTGCAGGTCTATAATTTTCTTCCTGGTGTCCTTTGACAGCTCTTTGGTCTTGGCCATGGTTGAGTTTGGAGTCTGACTGTTTGAGGCTGTGGACAGGTGTCTTTTATACAAATAACGATGTCAAACAGGTGCCATTAATACAGGTAACAAGTGGAGGACAGAAGAGCTTCTTAAAGAAGAAGTTACAGAAATCTTGCTTGTTTGTGGGTGACCAAATACTTATTTTCCACCATAATTCACAAATAAATTCTTTAAAAATCCTACAATGTGATTTCCTGGATTTTTTTTTCTCATTTTGTCTCTCATAGTTGAAGTGTACCTATGATGAAAATTACAGACCTCTCTCATCTTTCTAAGTAGGAGAACCTGCACAATCAGTGGCTGACTAAATACTTTTTGGCCCCACTGTATGTGTATTGTTTGTACTACTATGTGGACTATTGTGTGTATTATTGTGTGTATCACCAAAGCAAATTCCTCGTATGTGTAACAATAAAGTGATTCTGATTCTGATCAGTTCTGTGACCCGGTGTGACCTTATAGACCCAGATGTTCCTTTTTAAATGTGGACGGGTGGAGAACAGTTGGGTTCAGGTCACATCTCAAGTTTAATTAAAGCAACTATTTTACCTCACCTGTAAAAAACAGGATGATGAACAGAAACTGTGTCTCCATAGATGATGCTGTTCCAGATGAAGGTCTTGTTTCCAGATGAGCGTGTTACTTATGAATCACTAGGAGAAAATAGATGTTAACACCTTTTATACATTGTTATTAAATATAAACTTTATCACTTTAAATCCTCAGCTGATCTATAAACTAATGTTCAGTATTCAGGGATGTGGAAGAGTTACAGTGTTGGGTCAGATTTAGTTGTGAGTTTAAATAATAAAGGATTCAATAACGATCAGAAAGGTTTAATATGAATCAGTGCATTAATATTATTACTGTTATTAATTCTGTTATTAGTCATTATTATTACTTTTATTCTTACTGATATTTACTGTGTACATACATTATTTAATTTCTGTTCAGTCTCTTATTTCTTCACTTCTGCTAAATTGTATGAAATGGGTTTAATTATTATTTTATATAGACGTTATATTGATGTTTACATAATGGTTCTAAACCCAAATGCTGTGGCTGAACAGATTAAACAGATAAACCAACAAATAACAAATAAATGTTACAAGAAAACTAGCAAGAGAAAGAAAATAAAGTAAAATAATTACTAGAGCAGGAATTTACTCAGCGCTGTAGAGTGTTAAGCTGCGTCCGGAATCGCATACTTCCATACTCAGTAGTACGCGAAATGAGGACGCGAGAGCGGTTAGTATGTCCGAATACACAGTATAAATAAAGAGGTACGCGAGAGGTACCCGGATGACCTACTTACTGGGCAGCCATGTTTGAGTATGCAAGCGATGCACACTTGCGGTCCGTTAATGTATCCCATAATGCAACTGGAGCTGCGTAGGCGTTCAAAGCGTAATAAGAAACAAGATAGATAGCGGTCCTCTGTTTACAAGTGTAAGTAAGATAAATAAAATAAAACATTTTAAAGACGAATAAATAACAAAAACACGATAAATATCCAAAAGTTTGGCGAGTGGGGTTTGTAATGAGTCTGTAACTATGGTGATATTACGTCATCACGTGCCACGTCATCACTTGACGTTGGAAAGATGGCGGATGTAGTGCGTAGCGGTGTTGTGTGCATACTGCATACTTCTGTACTGGAAGTATGTACTTTTTTACCGGCAGAGTAGTGCATACTTCCTCCAATCTAGTATGTACTCTCTAAGTATGCGATTCCGGACGCAGCTTTAGATTACTGCCTGAGCTCCCTGTGAGGCAGCAGGTAAAGGTGAGAGGAGTTCCCTGTGATTCTGGTGGCTCTGCAGATGAGGAGTTTAATAAGATTAAAAAAAAACAAGATGATCAGTTTTAAAGCTTCATCACGTCTCTGTGTCCTTCAGAAAAATTCTCCTAGTTCCTGCTGAGATCTGTTTACTTACAGACTAAACATCTGATCTAAATAAAACCCAAAGTGAATGGGTTTCTGTCCAGCCCTGGGTCCCAAATCACGACCTTAAATAAATCAGTTACAAAATTAAAGTTAGTTTAACAGATAAAAGAAAAGTGAGAAAAATTCAATGATAAATGAGAAGAGGGTGTAAAGTGTTTATTCTTAATCATCTCAAGGTTTCTTTATTATAATATGAAGGAAACTTTTTAGCTGCTGTTTTTGTGAAGATGCTTTAAAAATGTAATTTGTAACAAAGTTCTGCCAACAAAATCTGAATCTGCTTTATTCTAAATATCAGTTTCTTCTGAAGGTGAAATCTGATGCTGGTCTGTGTGAATCATTTACATCTGTTGCCTGAAGGTGCAGCCAATTTATTTACCCATTTATTTATTACCATATCAAGGGGAGTAAAAGTTTATTAACCAGTTAATTTCTTCCCATCATAAATACCCCAAACTGTAACCAGTTAATTTCTTCCCATCATAAATACTCCAAACTGTAACCAGTTCATTTCTTCCCATCATAAATACCCCAAACTGTAACCAGTTCATTTCTTCCCATCATAAATACTCCAAACTGTAACCAGTTCATTTCTTCCCATCATAAATACCACAAACTGTAACCAGTTCATTTCTTCCCATCATAAATACCCCAAACTGTAACCAGTTCATTTCTTCCCATCATAAATACCCCAAACTGTAACCAGTTCATTTCTTACTATCATAAATACCCCAAACTGTAACCAGTTCATTTCTTACCATCATAAATACCCCAAACTGTAACCAGTTCATTTCTTCCCATCATAAATACCCCAAACTGTAACCAGTTCATTTCTTACTATCATAAATACTCCAAACTGTAACCAGTTCATTTCTTACCATCATAAATACCCCAAACTGTAACCAGTTCATTTCTTCCCATCATAAATACCCCAAACTGTAACCAGTTCATTTCTTACCATCATAAATACCCCAAACTGTAACCAGTTCATTTCTTACCATCATAAATACCCCAAACTGTAACCAGTTCATTTCTTACTATCATAAATACTCCAAACTGTAACCAGTTCATTTCTTACCATCATAAATACCCCAAACTGTAACCAGTTCATTTCTTACCATCATAAATACCCCAAACTGTAACCAGTTCATTTCTTATCACACTTAGTACTCCAGATTTATAGATTATTTCTTCACCACCCCAGTCTTTCTATCCTGACCTTTTTACTAAACACTTTACTTCACAAATATAAAACTAAATAAATAATTAAATAAATATGCAGCACTTCTGCTTCTTCATTCCTAAAGCTGTTAATGATCTTACTGACTATGACTGAAAATGATTTATTAATGATTATAGATTACAAGACTTTCACACTAAAATAATATTTTATACATGTATTGTACATTACTGTGTAATATGTCGAAACGACATTAATTATAAACAAAGTAACATCGTTTGTAAAACATCATTACATATCGTATATTTACAGAACAAACTTATCCAACACACATATCACCCCTGAGAAAAAGGTTATTTAATTAAACAGATCAGTAAACAAGACTGATCAGCAACTTTAGCTACACAAAAAAAATCCAACGTAAGAATTAGTTATCGCTGCTTGGAATAGTAATCTGGAGAATTAATTTAAGTAAAAATGTATATTGTTGTGCTTAACATTTAATAAAAAATACACAAAACCTGAAAAATCGTGTTATTGCTCGTTGCTGACGAGAAAGGCGCGATATTAAATAGCTGTAGCATCTTCACTGAGCTTAGCTTTTAGATTTTACCCTGTAAGGTTAACTAGCTCTGCTAAATTTGCTTAGCTGATGGTTTTTTTCACGCCATGCAATGCAAAACCTGTTCGTTTACGAGCCAGTCAGCAGATGTTGAGCTGAAACAACCAAGCCTGGAGTGGCTAATCGGGAGATTCGGGAGGATTCCCGATGGGCCGGCTCATGTCAGTCTCTAGTTCGGTTGGATGGGAAAAATAATTTTGACACTTATCTGTCACTTATTTAATCTTCTTCTTGCATTCATTCTCCATTCATCTGAAAGCGCAGCCCCTACATCAGTAGATTAGATGGGTTCTACCATCTGAGGGAATTCCCCCCTCCCAAATGTTTCAGTTGGTTTGGCTCACGAGTCGTCTTTTCTGAAGCGCCGGTAAAAGTAAATATAGCAAAAACATACATTCGGTCGGTGGATTTTGTAGAACCCAATACACACCATTAATCACAAATATCCAGTTTCAAACTAAAAATAATAAACATAATTTGAAATGTTAATGGAATGTTTTTGTTCCGACGCTACTGTACTGATGATCCCGAGGAGGCCATGACAACTGAAGGGACGGGTAGATGATAGTCTAACAGTTATTTAAACTAAGGTAGTTATTAGTAATGTAAAATATAACGTAGAGAATATACATGATACATGTTAAATTGTTCAGACATTCAGAAAGATATCAGCACGATAGCCTAATTTATTTTAACAAATGGAGACAAATAACCTAAATCACTATCAATTTTATACCATCATAATTTAGGCTAATTTTTTTTTTAGACTTAAAGCATGTTATGTTATTCAGCAAAATAGGCTAACCCTTAATGAAATGTTTTTTTTTTTAGCATCAGAGCAGCAGATAAGCCAGTCTGATCCTGCTGTGAACCGAGTAGGCATGGAGAGGCCAGGACTACAGAGACAGGTAGAGAGGATAAAAATTAACTAAAAAAACTATTTTATGTAACAAGCTGCACCCAGAACAGATGTGATAAATAGATTCTAAATGATACCCAGTTCACAGAATGAATACAATTAAAATCAGACCAAATGAAATAGGTAAACAGGAACTCTTGGAGACCTTCATGTTAATGTACACAGCGAAGGAAATTCTCATGTCTATAGATAATGACACCATTATTAATAAAGTTACAGAAACCAGTGCACTGTTTAGGAGGCTTTTGATGCTGTAGGTAGCCTAAATAAATATGTGTGTAGTGAAGCTACTTAAGAGTTTAGTGTAAACCTGACAATAGAGCACCTCTCTGTTGGGAAGGCAAATGCAGATACGTTTTCATCTTTATCAAATTTTTTTTACCTTTTAAAGCTTTATCTGTTTTAAATTTGAATTGAACATGTTTAAGTGAAGTGTTTTCTGTTAACATACCAACATAGACCTGAACTTGTACCCATATAAAAAGGCATTGTAAGAGCTAGCTGCTGTTTTATTTATTCAAATTCCTCCTGCATGGAAAAAGTGGGCCGGGTTTGGGCATGAAACTCCCGGGCTGAAAAAGGGGCCCACTCCGGCCCTGGAAACAACACAGAGTGCGTCACAGATTCACGGTCTTGTTTACACTTTAATTGTGTTTGTTCATTTAAAACAGCAGGTACAAAGAGCCATAATTCCCATCAGTATTCTGTATGCGAACTGTCCTACATGTCTCCTGACAAGCAACACAAAAGATAACTGAAGAGATGAACGATATTGTTTATTCTTCCAGTTTACATGCACATTAAAGTGTTAAAGACATTTTTATCAGACATTATAGGGACATGACGACTCATTTTTAGAACAAATCACTTATTTACAACTTCCAGGAAAGATTTGATTGATTCCTGTTTGCATTGATTGCACAGATATGTTGCCACCTGTTGATTGCTTTTTGATTCATGTGTGGATGAAGCATTATTCTACCTCAGTATTTACTTGAAATATTTACTTTAAAAAAAATGAAAGAAAACAACAATGTTAATCTTACTGTTGATTTTGGCTTTGTACACTATTTTGTATACATCAGTAACTATAGAAAGGGCTCATTCAAATTCATTATATTATAAGTAAGATTACTTATTATTATTATTTGAATAAGGTACACTTTAATTCTGAATTAGTTTGTATTACTTACAACAATATGTAATGGCTACTTACAGTGTATCACAAAAGTGAGTACACCCCTCACATTTCTGCAAATTTTTGATTATATCTTTTCATGGGACAACACTATAGAAATAAAACTTGGATATAACTTAGAGTAGTCAGTGTACAGCTTGTATAGCAGTGTAGATTTACTGTCTTCTGAAAATAACTCAACACACAGCCATTAATGTCTAAATGGCTGGCAACATAAGTGAGTACACCCCACAGTGAACATGTCCAAATTGTGCCCAAAGTGTCAATATTTTGTGTGACCACCATTATTATCCAGCACTGCCTTAACCCTCCTGGGCATGGAATTCACCAGAGCTGCACAGGTTGCTACTGGAATCCTCTTCCACTCCTCCATGATGACATCACGGAGCTGGTGGATGTTAGACACCTTGAACTCCTCCACCTTCCACTTGAGGATGCGCCACAGGTGCTCAATTGGGTTTAGTCCATCACCTTTACCTTCAGCTTCCTCAGCAAGGCAGTTCTCATCTTGGAGGTTGTGTTTGAGGTCGTTATCCTAGTTTTCGAAGGGAGGGGATCATGCTCTGTTTCAGAATGTCACAGTACATGTTGGAATTCATGTTTCCCTCAATGAACTGCAGCTCCACAGAGCCAGCAACACTCATGCAGCCCAAGACCATGATGCTACCACCACCATGCTTGACTGTAGGCAAGATACAGTTGTCTTGGTACTTCTCACCAGGGCGCCGCCACACTTGCTGGACACCATCTGAGCCAAACAAGTTTATCTTGGTCTCGTCAGACCACAGGACATTCCAGTAATCCATGTTCTTGGACTGCTTGTTTTTAGCAAACTGTTTGCTGGCTTTCTTGTGCGTCAGCTTCCTTCTGGGATGACGACCATGCAGACCGAGTTGATGCAGTGAGCGGCGTATGGTCTGAGCACTGACAGGCTGACCTCCCACGTCTTCAACCTCTGCAGCAATGCTGGCAGCACTCATGTGTATATTTTTTAAAGCCAACCTCTGGATATGACGCCGAACACGTGGACTCAACTTCTTTGGTCGACCCTGGCGAAGCCTGTTCTGAGTGGAGAGCAACAATTCTATTTCTCACATCCTCAGAGAGTTCTTTGCCATGAGGTGCCATGTTGAATATCCAGTGGCCAGTATGAGAGAATTGTACCCAAAACACCAAATTTAACAGCCCTGCTCCCCATTTACACCTGGGACCTTGACACATGACACCAGGGAGGGACAACGACACATTTGGGAACAATTTGGACATGTTCACTGTGGGGTGTACTCACTTATGTTGCCAGTTATTTAGACATTAATGGCTGTGTGTTGAGTTATTTTCAGAAGACAGTAAATCTACACTGCTATACAAGCTGTACACTGACTACTCTAAGTTATATCCAAGTTTCATGTCTATAGTGTTGTCCCATGAAAAGATATAATGAAATATTTGCATAAATGTGAGGGGTGTACTCGTACATGAGCAAGTACTAAGGACACACAAAAAAACACTGCTATCCAAGAAAAACATTTGAGCCTTTATGATATTTAATAAACATGGAAGCATTAGTGTGATTATTTACATTAATGGAGCGATAATGACCATAATAATGTCACAAAAGTTATTCCCTAATTATTCGCGAGGTATAAAATGTGATGCTATTTGTCACAAATGAAGCCTCCTAGTGCTTATTTGTGCCACGCCCCTTTCTCCAGGAGCACATTTTGGAGGCAGTCTTGTTTTTGGTTCCTTTGCAAGGATTGGTAAATGAAGCTAATGAAATAATCCTTCAGCAAATATATTGGTTGGTTTGGTTGGTTTTATTGGTTTTATTGCATATGCATTTATTGCATAGCATTGTTAGCTTAGGGTTTAAGTTTGGTTAGTTTTATTGTTCATGTATAGCATTAGCATTTAGCGTAGGGCATTTGTAAGCGTATCTTGTCTCGTGTAAATCCTTGTCTTGTGTTTTGTTGTTATTAAAATTTTGCGTGTGTGTCCGCCCCTCGTCTCTCGCATTAGCCCATTCGTTTTACTATTAATCAGGTTAAAAAAAAACCCAGCTGGAACTGTTTGACCTCTGGGTGGTGCTCTCACATAAAACAGATCTAAAACTCTCCCTGTGTTCTTCCCCCGGACTCAAAACATTAACGTCACACCCACATTAACGTTCCTCAGTTGTATACACGCGTGTGTATCTGTGTATTTATGTGTACACATGTGTATTTCTCTGTGTGTATACATGTGTGTCTATGTATGTATGTGTGTACGTATGTATGTGTGTGTACACGTGTGTGTGTCTATGTATGTATGTATGTGTCTATGTACAGTGGTGTGAAAAAGTGTTTGCCTCATTTCCTGTTTTTTTGCATGTTTGTCACACTTAAGTGTTTCGGAACATCAAACCAATTTAAATATTAGTCAAAGACAACACAAGTAAACACAAAATGCAATTTGTAAATGGAGGTGTTTATTATTACTTCGTCACTATTGGCAGCTGTGAATCCGACAGGGTGGCTATGACATGTGGAATCCCCCAGGGATCAGTTCTCGGACCTCTTCTGTTCAATCTTTATATGCTGCCATTAGGCCAAATGCTACAGGATAACAACATTGATTACCATAGTTATGCAGATGACACACAGATATATCTGGCTCTCTCACCAGATGATTACAGCCCAATAGATTCACTGTGTCTGGAGGACATCAATAACTGGATGAGCCAGAATTTTTTACAGTTAAATAAGGACAAAACAGAGATTGTTGTGTTTGGTAGCAAAGAAAAGAGGACCAGTGTCAGTGAACACCTCAGTTCCCGGGCTCTAAAAACCAAAGACCAAGTCCGAAATCTTGGCGTTCTAATAGACTCAGATCTCACATTCACCAGCCATATAAAAACCATCACCAAAACAGCCTTCTACCATCTTAGAAATATAGCCAAAATCAAGGGTCTAGTGTGCCAACAAGACCTAGAGAAGCTGATCCATGCTTTTATCTCCAGTAGGGTGGACTATTGTAATGGTCTCTTAACTGGACTTCCCAAAAAGAACATTAAACAGTTACAGCTCATTCAGAACGCTGCTGCTAGAGTTTTAACTAAGATGAAGAGAACTGAGCACATCACTCCAGTTCTAAAATCTCTACACTGGCTTCCAGTTAGTTACAGAATAGAATTTAAAGTGCTGCTACTGGTCTATAAATCACTGAATGGGTTCGGCCCAGAATACATCTCAGAAATGTTTAGAGAATATAAACCCAGTAGATCTCTTAGATCCATGGACTCAGGTCAGCTAGTTGAGCCCAGAGTCCAAACTAAACATGGTGAAGCAGCATTTAGCTGTTGGGCTGCATATAACTGGAACAGACTGCCAGGAGATATTAGATGTTCCTCAAATGTAGAAATCTTTAAATCCAGGTTAAAAACATTTCTTTTTTCTTGTGCCTATGATTGAGCTCGAAATTTTTGCCATTACCCTCATTTTACCATATTTCTTTTAGTTTTTCATGCTCTTCTAAATTGTAGTGTATATTTTACTATATTTTCTTTTAGTTTTCATGTTCTTAATTTTTTATCTCTCTTGTTTTAATTTCATATTCCCTAAATTGTAGGTTATACTTTACAATACTTTCTTTTAATTTTTCATGTCCTTAATTTTTTTTATCTCTCTTGTTTGAATTTCATGTTCTTAATTGTAACTAAATGTTTGCAAGAAGTCTTTCTGAGGTTTTAGATCTCAGGAATGTTTTAATGCTTTTAATTAATTTTTTTCCTTATGTAAAGCACTTTGAATTGCCACTGTGTATGAAAGGTGCTATACAAATAAACTTGCCTTGCCTTATTAAGGGAGAAAAAAAATCCAAACCTACATGGCCTTGTGTGAAAAAGTGATTGCCCCCCTTGTTAAAACATACTGTAACTGTGGTTTATCACACCCAGGCCTGATTATTGCCACACCTGTTCTCAATCAAGACATCACTTAAATAGGACCTGCCTGACAAAGTGAAGTCCACCAAAAGATCCTTAAAAGCTACACATCATGCCGAGATCCAAAGAAATTCAGGAACAATTGAGAAAGAAGGTAATTGAGATCTATCAGTCTGGAAAGGGTTATAAAGCCATTTCCAAAGCTTTGGGAATCCAGCGAACCACAGTGAGAGCCATTATCCACAAATGGCGAAGACATGGAACAGTGGTGAACCTTCCCAGGAGTGGCCGGCCACACAAAATTACCGCAAGAGCGCAGCGACGACTCATCCAAGAGGTCACAAAAGACCCCACAACAACGTCCAAAGAACTGCAGGCCTCACTTGCCTCAGTTAAGGTCAGAGTTCATGCCTCCACCATCAGAAAGAGACTGGGCAAAAATGGCCTGCATGGCAGAGTTCCAAGAAGAAAACCACTGCTGAGCAAAAAGAACATTAAAGCTCGTCTCAATTTTTCCAAAACACATCTTGATGATCCCCAAGACTTTTGGGAAAACATTCTGTGGACCGATGAGACAAAAGTTGAACTCTTTGGAAGGTGTGTGTCCCATTACATCTGGCGCAAAAGTAACACTGCATTTCAGAAAAAGAACATTATACCAACAGTAAAATATGGTGGTGGTAGTGTGATGGTCTGGGGCTGTTTTGCTGCGTCAGGACCTGGAAGACTTGCTGTGATAAATGGAACTATGAATTCTGCTGTCTACCAAAAGATCCTGAAGGAGAATGTCCGACCATCTGTTCGTGACCTCAAGCTGAAACGAACTTGGGTTCTGCAGCAGGACAATGATCCAAAACACACCAGCAAGTCCACCTCTGAATGGCTGAAGAAAAACAAAATGAAGACTTTGGAGTGGCCTAGTCAAAGTCCTGACCTGAATCCTATTGAGATGCTGTGGTATGACCTTAAAAAGGCCGTTCATGCTCGAAAGCCCTCTAATGTAACTGAATTACAACAATTCTGCAAAGATGAGTGGGCCAAAAGTCCTCCAGAACGCTGTAAAAGACTCATTGCAAGTTATCGCGAACGCTTGGTTGTAGTTGTTGCTGCTAAGGGTGGCCCAACCAGTTATTAGGTTTAGGGGGCAATCACTTTTTCACACAGGGCCATGTAGGTTTGGATTTTTTTTCTCCCTTAATAATAAACACCTTCATTTACAAATTGCATTTTGTGTTTACTTGTGTTGTCTTTGACTAATATTTAAATTGGTTTGATGTTCCGAAACACTTAAGTGTGACAAACATGCAAAAAAACTGAAAATCAGGAAGGGGGCAAACACTTTTTCACACCACTGTGCAACTCTGATCAAAACTTTAATTATTGCGATGAATTAATTATACCGTGAGCTGGTGTGGTGTGGGGTTTGAGAGTCGCACTGCTGGTAACAGTGAGTTTCGGAGGTTCGAATCCCAGATTGGGCTCACAAACAGAGTGCATGATGGTACGTGAACCTAGAAATCGTGGCAACGCATCAGTGCACCCTCAGTGCAGCTCCCAAGCCCAGACAAACAGGAGTGTAAAATCTAATGCAGATGAGTTATCTGCTGTGGCGCCCCCTAATGATTAATGTTTGAGGTTCTGACACCAGGATTAAGGTGCTAACCCAGATAATAGAGGTTCCAACCCCAGGATTGAGGTCCCGACCCCAGAACTGAGGTCTTGACCACAAGATTGAGGTCTTGACCCCAGAATTGAAGTTCTGACCCCAAGATTGAGGTCCCGACTCCAGGATTGAGGTTCTGCCACCAGGATTAAGATGCCAACCCAGATGACTGAGGTCCCGACCCCAGGATTGAGGTTCTGCCACCAGGATTGAGGTGCTAATTCAGATGATTAAGGTGCTAACCCAGATCATTGAGGTTCCAACCCCAGGATTAAGGTTCTGACACCAGGATTGAGGTGCTAACCCAGATAATTGAGGTTCCAACCCCAGGATTAAGGTTCTGACACCTAGGATTGAGGTTCTGACCCCAGGATTGAGGTTCTGACACCAGAATTAAGGTGCTAACCCAGATGACTGAGGTCCTGACCCCAGGATTGAGGTTCTGCCACCAGGATTAAGATGCTAACCAAGATGACTGCACTGATAGTGGGAACTCTGGTCTGATTGGCTGCAGTTGAACTGGTAGTGGGAACTCTGGTCTGATTGCTAAAGGAAGCAGTCGAAAGAAATCCGTTATAAGTATAATACACCAAGGAAACACTCTTAATCATATTTATATGGACACCAGAAGTGAGGAGCTGTATTCGATCTTAATCTGTGATGAGGAACTATAAGGCCAGCGCATCCTACACCACCACGTTCATCACTAACCTTTCTCATTCTGGACTCATTTCTAAAAATAAAAAAGCCATAATAAAAATATAAAAATCTGCGATATGAACAAAAGTATTGGGACACCTGATCAAGAGCTTGTTGGACATTGTGTTTAAAAACCACATTTATTTAGAGCAGGGGTGCTCATACTTCCGTGACCAGATCTGGGTGTTCATCAGGGTTCTGTGTAAAGCAACCGGAGCTTTCTTGCACACGACAAGTGGAACCACGTCTTTACAGAGCTCGGCCCAAACTCGAGATTGACATGAGCCGGCCCATCGGGAATCCTCCCGAATCTCCCGATTAGCCACTCCGGGCTTGGGCCGGTTGGATGGGAAAAATAATTTAGACACTTATCTGTCACTTATTTAATCTTCTTCTTGCATTTAATTCTCCATTCATCTGACAGCGCAGCCCCTACATCAGTAGATTAGATCTGTTCTACCATCTGAGGGAATTCCCCCCTCCCAAATGTTTAAGTTGGTTGGGCCCACGAGGCGTCTTTTCTGGAGCGCCGGTAAAAGTAAATATAGCAACAGAATAGCGCAAACCATCAGTCGGTGATGGAGGGCAGGAAGAGGCCAGGTGGAGCCAAAAAGGTCAGGTTAAAAAAAAGAAAGGCGTTGGAAGAAGATGCTGCCAAATATACAGAGCTGTTTTCCAGAGGACAGACCCCATGCAGCCGGTAAAGAGAGATATGGAAATAATGTTGTATTGTCACTGTAAGGCTATTGCGCAACATTTGCAATGACAACTTAGCGTAGTTTATTTTGTAGAGCTCAACACACACCATTAATCACAAATATCCAGTTTCAAGCTGAAAATAATAAACATAATTTGAAGTGTAATATATTAAATAACCTAACTCATTAATGGAATGTTTTTGTTCCGACGCTACTGTACTGATGATCCATGACTACTGAAGGGACAGGTAGAGGATATTCTAACAGAGTTATTTAAACTAACATAGTTATCTGTAATGTAAAATATATCATAGAGAATATACATGATATATGTTAAAATGTTCAGACATTCAGAAAGATGTCAGCACGATAGCCTAATTTATTTTAACAAATGAAGACAAATAGCCTAAATCACTATCAATTTTACACCATCATAATATAGGCTAAATTGTTTAAAAAAAAAAACTTTAAGCATGTTATGTTATTCAGCAAAATAGGCTGACCCTTAATGAAATGTTTTTTTTTTTAGCCTCAGAGCAGCAGATAAGCCATGTATCACGTCTATAGACAATGACACCGTTATTAATAAAGTTGCAGAAACCAGTGCACTGCTCAGGAGGTTTTTGATGCTGTAGGTAACCTATACTAAATATGTGTGTAGTGAAGCTACTTAAGAGTTTAGTGTAAACCTAACAATAGAGCACCTCTCTGCTGGGAAGACAAATGCAATTTTAATTTCTAATTATTTTTATTTCAACTTATTGCTCCTGTACAAATGTGAATACGTTTTCATCTTTAACACATTTTTTTTACATTTTAAATCTTTATCTGATTTAAATTTGAATTAAACATGTTTAAGTGAAGTGTTTTCTGTTAACTTACCAACATAGACCTGAACTTGTACCCATATAAAAAGGCATTGTAAGAGCTAGCTGCTGTTTCATTTATTCAAATTCCTCCTCCATGGAAAAAGTGGGCCGGGTTTGGGCATGAAACTCCCGGGCTGAAACAGGGGCCCACTCCGGCCCTGGCAGATTGTTCTCCACAAAGTTCTTCTCCTGTCCCTAACACCACGTTCACCAGGCTGAAGTGACCCTCACCTGTGGAGCCGCTTGTACATGAACAGTTTCAAACCAGTTCAGAAGCTCAAACTCACTTCACTCACATTTAAAAACTCTCATTTTAACTTTCATCTCCTAAATGAAACTTCGTTGTTTTTCCCTCTTACAGAAAGCAGCACTCATGTTTACTCTGAGGCTTCGTCCCAAATCACTCCCCCTTCCCTATGTAGTGCACTTCGTAGGACATGACATATTAGAGCTTCCACCCCAAACAGTGAAGTAGTGCACTATATAGGGAACAGGGAGCGATTTGAGACACTACATACGGACCTACTGTAAAGAGCAGCTCTGTGTTACCTAATAAATTTCATGTAATGAACTGATAAAATGAAATGAGATTGAGTAGAACGGTGGGGCGGAACCTGGGCTGATTGAAGATGAGCAACACGGACACTATAAAAGGTCGGACCTTTTGGGATGAATGGACTTTGTTTGGAGCCGTATGTCGGCCGACTGTAGAGACTGTAGATATAAAGTGCCTGAGCTGGATGAAGGAGGAAATTCGCAGAGTCGACGACGGGTCAGCGAGAACTGGTGAAAGAAAAGACTGTGAGACGCTGGTGAAGAACTCTTGCTCGGAGCGAGTTGGTGGCACGGGGAGATTTCCGGACCACGTGAGACGCCGTGTTGAGGCTGGTCGCGGTTGTAATGCCAAGGCTTCAGAACTCTCAAGTATCCAGATATCGTGTCAGTCTGCTCCTTTTTAGAGGGATGATTAGCGGGGGTTTGTGTAGTTTTAGCGTTTCGTTACTCTGTATTTCCTTAATGATCATGAACTGAGAATATACCTCGAGCAAGTGCAATACGTTTAATATAGTCCATACTAATCTCTTTTATATCCATAGCTTTTATAATGGTATTAGCGGTGCCCAATAGATCTCTTTTGATAACCTGATTGGGAATAGATTATACAACCATGAAATGCTAGACTGTGCAGTGAAGTTTGTGTGCACTTAAGGGTGTGTTACATGTTTTTCCCTCGCCGTGTTGAATTATATGCTAATGAGTGATCTGATAGTGTGTTATTTTAATACGTGTGTGTCCTGAACGCCGTGTTGAATTATATGCTAATGAGTGATCTGATAGTGTGTTATTTTAATACGTGTGTGTCCTGAAATGAATTGTATGCTCACTGGGGTGTCAGAGTGTAAAGTCTAGTGTTGTCCTCTGACTCCATTTTTATCTCTGGGCTTAAGCCAGTCTGCTGTTTTTATTTGCTTAATAAAGTTTTCTAATGTGTGAATAATTCCATATATTCGCCTGGTTATTATCGTGAATTACCAGACCTGACTGAGTTAACAAAGGTGGTGGCAGCTGTCACGTGGGGTCGAAGACAAGGACAAGACAAGGAAAAGGGGGGCGGACACAAACGCAGAGATGTGAAAACCAAACTAAAGATTTATTAAATACACAAGACAGGACAAACAGAGTAAACAAGACCAAAGGGGTTAAACAAGACTACCAAGACTAAACTAGAAAACGAACTAGGAACACGAGCTAAACACAGACTAGGAACACGAACTAAACACAGAGAACATACGCTAAATGCAAAGAACATGAGCTAAACACAGGGAACATGAGCTAAACACAGGGAACATGAGCTAAACACAGAGAGCATGAGCTAAACACAGGGAACATGAGCTAAACACAGGGAACATGAGCTAAACACAGGGAACATGAGCTAAACACAGGGAACATGAGCTAAACACAGGGAACATGAGCTAAACACAAAAGCGCGAATCTGAACACAGAAGGCCAAAAGGCAGAGTAATGACACAATAGTCTCCAATCTGCAAGTTCCTCAGCTGCTCCTTTAAATGTTCCCCGATTAGGAGCAGCCGGGGCTGATTGTTGAGGGGGACCAATCAGGAGCGAAGTGAGGCAGGAGTCTGAGTGTGCTCATGGAGAGGGGGGCGTGGCACACAGGAGCTCAGGGAGCAAAGATCATGACAGAAGCCCCCTCCTAAAGGCACTACTCCCGGAGTGACTTTAAACCACGAAACAAGGAGGTCCTGGACCCTGCGGGGCAAATTTAAAGTCATTTAGAAAGTCCTGAGGCAGGCTTGATAAAAGCACTAGAACGCAGGCTGACGATGAGAAACCAGCCAACAAGAGTTCAGCAGCACCCTCTGGTGGTGCTGACTTAACAGGAGCGCCATAGGGGGGCGCCCACTCAGGAACAGAAGCGCCAACAGGTAGCACCATCATGGAAACAGAAGTGCCGTCGGAGAACACCAACTCTGGAACAGAAGCGCCTTCTGGCGACGTCAACATGAGACCTGAAGCGCCATTGGGGGGCGCCGACTTGAGACCTGAAGCGCCCTCTGGGGGCGCCGACATGAGACCTGAAGCGCCCTCTGGGGGCGCCGACTTGGAAACAGAAGTGCCATCAGGGGGCACCAACTTGAAATCAGAAGTGCCGTCAGGGAGCGCCAACATGGAAACAGAAGCGCCATCGGGGGACACTGACAAAGAGCCAGGAGCACCATCTTGGAGGGCCAACAAGAGTTCAGAAGCGCCATCGGGGGGCGCTGACAAGGAACCAGAAGCACCATCTAGGGGTGCCGACGAGAGTTCAGGAGTGCGGTTAGAGGGCACCAACGAGGAAACAGAAGCGCCCTCGGGGGGCGCCAATGCGGGAACAGAAGTGCCATCAGGGGGCACCAACTCAGGAACAGGAGCACCATCGGGGGGCGCCGTCTCAGGAACAGGAGCGCCATCGGGGGGCGCCAACTCAGGAACAGAAGCGCCATCGGGGGGCGCCGTCTCAGGAACAGGAGCGCCATCAGGGGGCGCCAACTCAGGAACAGAAGCGCCATCGGGGGGCGCCAACATGGAAACAGAAACCATCTGCGTGGAGCCTGGCGAAGAGGCTTCGGGAGTCAGCTGCGTGGAGCCTGGCGAAGAGGCTGCGAGGACCCTTGAGAAGAGACGTCCGGAGTCAGCTGCGAGGACCCTTGAGAAGAGGCGTCCGGAGTCAGCTGCGAGGACCCTTGAGAAGAGGCGTCCGGAGTCAGCTGCGAGGACCCTTGAGAAGAGGCGTCCGGAGTCAGCTGCGAGGACCCTTGAGAAGAGGCGTCCGGAGTCAGCTGCGAGGACCCTTGAAAAGAGGCGTCCGGAGTCAGCTGCGAGGACCCTTGAGAAGAGGCGTCTGGAGTCAGCTGCGAGGACCCTTGATATGAGTCAGAAGTCAGCTGTTTGGACCCTGGAGAAACTGGACTTAGCTGCGAAAACACTGGAGAGGTGTCAGGAGTCAGCTGTCGGGGACCTGAAGATTCGTCTTGAATCAGTTGCTTGAAACCTGGAGGGATGTCCGGAATCAGCTGCTTGAACCCTGGAGGGGCTTCTTGAATCAGCTGCTTGAACCCTGGAGGGCTGTCCGGAATCAGCTGTGAAACACTGGAGAAATGTCATTAGTCAGCTGCAAGGACCCTGGACAGGTGTTCGGAATCAGCTGCGAAAACCCTTGAGCAACTCCTTGATTCAGCTGCTTGGACCCTGAAGTGGCATCCTGAATCAGCTGCGTGGACCCTGGCTTGGCGTCCTGAATCAGCTGCTTGGACCCTGGCGTGGCGTCCTGAATCAGCTGCTTGGACCCTGGTGTGGTGTCCTGAATCAGCTGCTTGGACCCTGGTGTGGTGTCCTGAATCAGCTGCTTGGACCCTGGAGAGGCGTCGGAAGTCAGCTGCTTGGACCCTGGAGAGGCGTCAGAAGTCAGCTGCTTGGACCCTGGAGAGACGTCCGGAATCAGCTGCTTGGACCCTGGAGAGTGAACTGGTGAAAACTTGGACTTGCTTGACTCTGACTGGGTGGCTCGAGAGTCCGAAACTATCAATTCAAGCAATAAAGTAGACAAACCAAAACTCATGGAACTTAGAGGCAGAGGACGGACCCGAACTTGACTACACGGGACAGGAGTCGGCAGAAAAATACAGGAACCCCCAGAACCTTTGGGGTCATCACGAGTTACAGGACCAAACAAACGAAACTGAGTGGCTCCTAACGTAGATATGGGACGGACACGTGTATTTTTTGCAGGCACTGGCACCCGGACCACATCGGCAGTGGGCACCGGGGGAAATTTAACATCTCCAGTGGGCACTGGATGCCGGGTATAAGCTGCACAGGGCGCTTTATTGCGTGTAGCATCTCCAATAGGTACGGGAGGTTGGGTAAACTTCCCCAAACCAAACCCATAAGGGTTTCTTGCAGAAAATGTGGCTCTCATGAGGCCCTCAAACTCTTGAACCGCTTTCAGGCCAGAGTCTTTTTCAGACCAAAGCTTTCTAGCCCACTCAAGAGCTTCACCACTCAGCCGAGACATCATGAACAATACCTGTTGTGTTTCAGTGGGCTGAGGGTCCAAAAGGTGCTGCAGGTAGAGATGGCTCTGCATAAGAAAGCTTTCGACACTTGAGTCACTTCCATCATAAGGTTCTGGCCTTCTGAGCGGGACGGTTTTAGGAAACCTCAAGGAGCCAAATTCAGGAAATTCCTGAACAAAAAACATCTCGCTGTGTCCAAAAGGGGAGACTATTCTGTCACGTGGGGTCGAAGACAAGGACAAGACAAGGAAAAGGGGGGCGGACACAAACGCAGAGATGTGAAAACCAAACTAAAGATTTATTAAATACACAAGACAGGACAAACAGAGTAAACAAGACCAAAGGGGTTAAACAAGACTACCAAGACTAAACTAGAAAACGAACTAGGAACACGAACTAAACACAGAGAACATACGCTAAATGCAAAGAACATGAGCTAAACACAGGGAACATGAGCTAAATGCAAAGAACATGAGCTAAACACAGGGAACATGAGCTAAACACAAGGAACATGAGCTAAACACAGGGAACATGAGCTAAACACAAGGAACATGAGCTAAACACAAGGAACATGAGCTAAACACAGGGAACATGAGCTAAACACAAGGAACATGAGCTAAACACAAGGAACATGAGCTAAACACAAGGAACATGAGCTAAACACAAGGAACATGAGCTAAACACAGGGAACATGAGTTAAACACAGGGAACATGAGCTAAACACAGGGAACATGAGCTAAACACAGGGAACATGAGCTAAACACAGGGAACATGAGCTAAACACAGGGAACATGAGCTAAACACAGGGAACATGAGCTAAACACAAAGCGCGAACCTGAACACAGAAGGCCAAAAGGCAGAGTAATTACACAAGGAAGACCAATAGTCTCCAATCTGCAAGTTCCTCAGCTGCTCCTTTAAATGTTCCCCGATTAGGAGCAGCTGGGGCTGATTGTTGAGGGGGACCGCTCAGGGAGCAAAGATCATGACAGCAGTGCTATGCTACGGTATTAGAAGGTTCACCAGAGACATTACACTATTACAGTATTTCCAACTTTTACTTTTTGTGAGTTTGTGCTCTGTTTAGAATGACATTTTAACCACAGGAATAGACTGTAACTACTCCTGTCACAATAGCTATTTTTCAGATGATGTACTGTTATGGCGTCACATCAATGTCAAAACTAGAGGGCGCAACTTTGAACATTTCGCGTGTGTAAATATCCCTCTCGCGAGTGCAAATGTGAAACTCGCGAGCACAAAAAGAGGAATTGCGTGCGCACTGATCATAAAATCGCTCTCAAACTGTCTTTTTCACTCTCGAATGTTGTTTTTCTGCTCGATTTCATTGTTGTGCGCGCGCGCGAAAGCAAATTGTGCTCGGTTGCTCTTTCTGCGCGAGAGAAGATTTTGCGCTCGAGTTATCAAATGGGCGGTTTTGACAGTTTGGGGGCGGAGTCAGGGCCGTCTCTATGCACGCCTTACTTCCGGGTTCTCGTGTACGGGACAGATCAACTTCCGGTATTCAGACGCCGGTTGTCAACAAGCAGATATCGTGGCTCTCTCTTTTACACTTGTTCTCTTCAAGATTAACCTCGTCTGACGGTGAACGATTTTAAATGTACAACACCAGCTACATTGACAAATATGAAGGTAAGTACGTTTGCAAGCATTTCATTATAACCATGCAAGTAGGCTAGTTGTAAACTGGTTAGTGGTTGTTTTGCTAGACTAGACAAACATTACATCTAGCTTGACAGACCAGTATTGAGATTTATGTTTTAGTTAGCTTTGAAGCATACATTACAATTTCATTTTGATGCATCTTCTCCTTGCACAGTGTCAGGTATATGTATATATAATGTATGTGTGTGTGTGATTAATTCCCAGGTGGAGTGGTCTGGGTTCTTTCTGTGTGGAGTTTGCATGTTCTCCCTGTATCCATGTGGGTTTCCTCCGGGTGCTCCTGTTTCCTCCCACAGTCCAGAAGTGTGTAAGTGAGGTGAATTGGAGACACTAAATTGTCCATGACTGTTTGATATTAATTATTTATTATATTAATATAATTTATATTAATTAATTAATTGATAATTAATTGATATTGATGAATTGAACTGATGAATCTTGTGTAATGAGTAACTACCGTTTCTGTCATGAATGTAACCAAAGTGTAAAACATGACTTTAAATTCCTAATAAAACATAAAACAAACTTAACATATCTGACTGAATATATTACCAATTTACCCTCAATCTTTTCATTAAGTGTAAAAAGTTTTGTTTGCCAATATATTAATGAGTTATCTTTTATTTATTATCAAATGTTATATGTCAGACCTTTAAATTTTCATGTCATTTAATTAATTTGATGTTACAGTATTAACATGTCTTTCTCCAAAAAACATTTTTGTAGTAAATGTGAGGGTGAACTTGATTTCTTATTTTTTTTTTATGTTTCTTACGGCAGGTTATCAAGACATAATCATTACAGAATTTATCAGTGTCAAGCTGGCAGCAATATAATAATATAGGGTATCAAATATATATGCTGTTCAATTCAAAACCTTGTATCATGTTACAAAAGAGAAAAAACTGACTTTCATTTAAAGTTAAATGTAAAAAGATTTTATTTCAAGTCTTTAACACCATTCAAGTGGTCTATTCATCATGAAATGAATGCTAAACAACTGCCAGATTCACAAAACGTGAGAAACGGCAAAGGTGGAGATAAACTGTTTTACACACTGAATATGGACAAGTATTGAAACACCAGCTCATTTATTGTTTCTTCTGATATCGATCGATCCATCCATCTATCACTGATCAGCCATAACATTAAAACCACCTCCTTGTTTCTACACTCACTGTCCATATTATCATCTCCACTTACCATATAGAAGCACTTTGTAGTTCTACAATTACTGCCTGTAATCTGTTTCTTTGCATGCATCGTTACCCCCCCTTTCACCCTGTTCTTAATAATCAGGACCACCACAGAGCAGGTATTATTTAGGTGGTGGATGATTCTCAGCACTGCAGTGACACTGACATGGTGGTGGTGTGTTAGTGTGTGTTGTGCTGGTATGAGTAAATAAGACGATAAATACAGCGCCCGGTGGGCAGCGTCCTGTGACCACTGATGAAGGTCTAGAAGATGACCAACTCAAACAGCAGCAATAGATGAGCAAAGGTGGACCGACTAGGTAGAAGTGTCTAATAAAGTGGACATGATATTAAAAAACTCCAGCAGCGCTGCTGTATCTGATCCACTCATACCAGCACAACACACACTAACACACCACCACCATGTCAGTGTCACTGCAGTGCTGAGAATCATCCACCACCTAAATAATACCTGCTCTGTGGGGGTCCTGATTATTAAGAACAGAAATGAGGCTAACACAGTATAGAGAGAAACAGATGAACTACAGTCTGTAATTGTAGAACTGATAAAATAATCAAAGAGTGTAGATATAAAAGATATGTTTACATAATAAAGAGGCTTTTGTTGGTTTTTATGCTTTTGTTTAACACAGAAATAGAGTATAAACTATAATATATATTTACAATATTTAAATGTACACGTTATTTAAAAAAAAAAATTGCAGATAAAGGCGAGTGTTTAGCTTCATGCCTTGTCAAGTGGTCCAATCCGATAGTTCACATGCAGGCAAAACACAGTACACAGGAATGGACATAGCGATCACCGTGTCGAACAACTTATGCTCTTTTACCCGTCGAATGCAGCGTTCAACATGAACCCTGAGAATGTTCCGATCCACCTCGATCTTGTGTTTGAAAACGCAAACTCTATATATTCACGGCTATACGACATGTTGTGTTTAGAACTTTGCCGGGGGTTCTCACAAACCAGAAGCTAGACTGTCCGACTAAGGCTAAACGGAAACACGTCACAGAGCTTGCATGCATAGAGCCAATAGCATTCGCTGATAGAGCCGGCCCTGACTCCGCCCCCAAACTGTCAAAACCGCCTCTATGAAAACGCGAGCGCAAAATCTTCTCTCGCGCAGAAAGAGCAGCCGAGCGCAATTTGCTTTCGCGCGCGCGCACAACAATGAAATCGAGCAGAAAAACAACATTCGAGAGTGAAAAAGACAGTTTGAGAGCGATTTTATGATCAGTGCGCACGCAATTCCTCTTTTTGTGCTCGCGAGTTTCACATTTGCACTCGCGAGAGGGATATTTACACGCGAAATGTTCAAAGTTGCGCGCGATAGTTTTGACATTGATGTGACGCCATACACTATGCTGTTCATAGTCACATGTACATTTTGTGACACACCTCAAATTTTCAGCGGCAGGCTGAGAAGGGTCCACCACCCAAATATTACACAGTCAAGAGAGGCTCTGTGGTCAGAAACCGACCAAAATTAAACTGGTACTACATGAGTATTTATAAAATGAAATATTAACTTGTTGGCCTATTACACTCACTTACCACTTGTATATAGAACACGGACAGCAAATGTATCCCAGTCTACAGTTGGTACTTCTTTGGAAATTACAGCTGCCCTCATTCTTCCCCTATTTTTAAATTTTGGCCATCTGCATATATCATTATTTACCCAGTTGTCTGGTACAACCTCTACTTCCTTTGTTGTATTAAATTCAACAATGTGATACATATCTGTATAACAGACAGGAAAACAGCATAAAATATGAATTTAATAGATACATATTATTATATTTTTACACAATAGATATATTCCAGCATTGAGCATGTACACAAAAATATTTATATCATATGCAATAAACATTAACAAAATCATTAACAATAAACAATCAGCAGTAATGGCAATATAAATGTATTTACATATTTATGAGAACTACAACAAAGATTTATACATTATATTATTTACCTGTACTAGTTCACAAAGTAGCATATGAAAAGTGAGTAGTGAATATTTAAGTTGTGGACCTTAACAAGTGATTCTGTATAATTCAAGTATGCATTTATTTAATGGATGTTTAAAAAAAAAAGTTTAGGTGTTTGATGCTGTACAATTTGTATTCAAACATTCTAGGTAACATGAAGCAAAGGAATTGCTACATATTTTTGATGAAGAGGAAGAAGTACATATTTCTGTAAGCTGTCACTGACAACGGAATATTTGAGTTCAGGAACCAAACAAGAGACTGTATAGATTCCAACATCACAAGATTTCATTGGATAATGAAAAAAAGGTTCTCTGCACATGAAATTTTGATAAACAAGAAAAGTGGTTCCCTCACTGACAACAATATTTAAAACTAATGAAATGTCACCATTAATTCTCACACAGTTGTCCGGTGCTACACATCTGATGTATATCTTGTTTAGACATATTTGTTTGTACTGCTCGGTCACTGATGTAAGATCTGTTGGAACTGGACCATTTTGGTGTTTCTTTTTGCACATTCCAACATGAGTATCAACAGTGTCTTCAGTCAAATTACTGTCCATTTCAGACACCCGTCTTACAATCTGAGATACAGCATTTTTGGGATTTCTGATGAGTCTTTTTAGTTTACTCAAATAATTTTCAAAGGGAAATCCTGAAAAGATATCTAAATGGCCATGCACTTTCACATCATTGCTTAAGTGAACTAGACTGTGTACGTTGTATACTAACTTATCAGCCCCATAAAGCTCACTGAAATGTTCAACAAACAAATTCAATAAATTGTTAGCAAAATCAACCATTTGAACACTCAGTGTTGGACATGCTAAAATATGTACAGCCACAGAAAGCAACATAAAATTATTGTACATGTGAGGGTGTATACTGTCTTTGAGAACTACCGGCCCAGTGTATAAGAGGAACTGACGAAACTCAGTTGCCTTCCACCTGTATCTGTCTTCAAGTAATCTAGGTTTCCTAGCAAATTCTGTCGGAATGAAAGGTCCAAAACTGACAAGATGCTTAGAAATTTCAGTCACTGTCCTAGAAGACATTCTACAGTGTAGTGGTCCATTAGTCCATTGTTCTAATAAATTCCGTGTAACACCTAAGCAAACCAAATGCATGTAGTCATGGGGAAACTGAGATACCATTCCTACTAATTCTTGGAAAGGAGAAATGCTAAGATGATGATCTTGATCTGTCATTTCCCGGAAACTTTCATCTGTTCTCAAAGCTGCATGTTTTTGTGGGAAAGTCATTCTATGCTGAATATATACACCTGACTGGATACATTTATCACACCCAGAATAACCTGTGTGGGACTTAATACCCTTGACAAAGGCTCTTGCTGGTGCATCACAGATAACTGCACTCACTTTTAGGAACAATCGTTTCCCATTATGCATAAATCCTGATTGTAACTGTTTCAGCTCTGCAACAACCTCTCCAAAATAATCAGTTAAAGATGTTGGCTTTGAAACTCCACCATAAAGAGCTATTAGGAAAGGCTGTCTATGTAATTCATGCACTAGTCCTAAGACAGGCCAAAGCTGGTATTTAGAGCTTTTGAAAAGTGGCAGACCATCAATGTTTATTTGCATTTTAAAAATGTGGTTGTTCTTTACATGTGTCCCAAATCGCATTAGAAATGACATTAAGGTGGTCAGAAGCCCAAAGTAGTGAAAGACCCCTCCTGCTTTCCTTTGAATCACATACTTTGTCTTTGTCCCAAGTAATGTCCTAGCGTCCTTTGGCAAGTAAGGATGGTGAATTCTAAGAATAGACAGGAGGGTAGAAAGGGCAACTAATGTTACACCAAATTGTACTGCCCATTTTGCCAAGGATGCAACTAGATCAAGCCTGTGGTCCTGTCCATCAAAGTCATCCTCACACTCACTAACTGAGTCTTCACTTCTTCTTGTTCCTCAGCCTTTTTGTCCCGTTTTTCGGTTACGGGGTCGGCATTTCCGGCTTCTTCCCTTTTTTTTTTTAGGGGGCGCCGGCGGGATTTGGCACAGTTTTTACGCCGGATGCCCTTCCTGACACAACCCTCCCTATTTATCCAGGCTTGGGACTGGCACTACAATGCACTGGTCAGTGCATCCCAGCGGCTAGGTAACTATGGGACAATTCAGTGACTAACTGAGTCTTCACTGAATTCATTATTTAGATCATCATGACCTGAGCCACTGTGAAGATTTTTACATTCATTGTTTGTGTCAGGGTCTACTGGCATAATTTCATTTATGTCAGTGTCAACATTGCTAGCTCTATCAATAGCTGTAAAAAGGGTCTCATCCTGCATTTGAGAAAATAATGTTTTTAAACGTTTTGCTACATGTTGACGGGATTTACGTCTCATATTTGAAGCTGAATTGTAATTTGTCATGTGAGGCTCCATGTTTGTGTCTCTCGCTGCAGCAATCAAAGACAATAGAGAAGTATTTGTACACCATCACCAGGATCTGAGAAAAGTCAATACACTTTGTTTCACATTTTATGTTTTACTCAACAATGTTCATGTTTGCACTGAAAGCTGTTATTCTAACGTACTAACAGGGAAAGGGGTGAGGAAGATATTGTAATGATGTTTGTAACTAATGAAATTAGTTATTAATGTGTTATTTAATGTATTTACATATCATAAAATATCTACTTTATACACTCATCAAAAGTCTTTGGACTTTTTTGTGTTATCCCTTACTGTTTCTGTTTTTTTTAAGAGGCACTGCATCTAGAGAGGGCTGAAGTGCTTGTTATGTTTTAAAATATGAAATGGTTTAAAAATAGTTGCACCAAGAAAGAATCAACCTACAGTAATGAAACTTGGTATGTAAGATTGACATGGTGAGGAGGACATAAGAATAATTCCAGTTTCACGCTCGGCCGTGCATGTGACGTCAAAAGGAGGAGCCTTATCGCTGTACCTGACTACGCAAGGTCATCTTGGTGCATGTGCTTATTTTTCCCTCCCGACTCGTGCTGTTATGTTGGTTGCATCTTTTGTAAGCAAAGTTAGTCTTGGTGAAGAGTTCAAAAGCAATTGAAAATGTGTGGAATGCTATTGGACATGCTATGAACACTCCACCCCTACCACATAATCTGCAGGAATTGCATGAAAATATTTGAGTTGCACACTATTTGGAACCTCTAAACTCCATGCCGAGACATTAAATATTTAAGCATTTGTTGTTCCTGGTGACCGTTATCTTCCTTCAGAATATTATTCAATCCTACACTTCCTCCTGGGTGCAATATTTTTTATGGTGATGGGTGTTATTTCTAAGTAGAAAACTTATTTTAGAAATAATAATGTATGTTTTTGTAAACATCTTACCAAGGTCAGTGTTGGTCAAATGACTCCGGAGTGCACAAAGAGTAACTGCAAAAATTTAAACACTTAATTAGTTCAATCACTCAGTCAAGGAAATCCATAAAGACGTGTAAATATAGGCTTTAGACATGATACTGTGCTTTGTCTTTGTAAACATGTTTTCTGGATTAATGTATGCCAGCCAATGACTGTAAAAAGTTTTTGTAATATTGTCTACTGCCAAAAAGAGGGCGCTAAATCCAGCCTTTTAAATACATCACACCCCTTACTCAAAGGAGAAGGATCACCAGCTCCATACAGCTGTAGCTGTGACGTCTTCCCTTAACGCCGGTGTTACGGAAAATTCAGTTCCCCCTGTTTCCCCTTTAACGCGCATGTGCAAAAATCATGACGTTTTTTTCAGTCGCTTCGTTGAGCGTCGGTTTATTTGGAATATGTATTTATAGCGGTATGTTCTTTTCACATTTCATGTTGTATGTTAGGTAGTTTGTGGTTAAATACATACTTTAAAGTATTGAATGAACTACTGTCAGAGGTTTTATTGCTCCACCGCAAGTCAGAGGTTTTCACACTGCTGTCTTCAGCCTTGCTGTCAAACAACTAGAATGAACGTGTCAGATTTATTTGTAAATATATCCTAATACAGGACATGCTCTTATTCACACACTAGTTTAAGGTTATTCATCTCAGCTGCACTACCATTTACTTTCAAGAATAGTTTCATTCATGGTGATCTCTCGTTCATTTAAACTTCACAAACTGCATCCATGTGATTTAAAATTAACAAACAGTATGTAGAACAAGTTTAACCTATAGATCAGTCCATTACACTAACAACACAGGGGGGAACACATTTACCTGGAGACCTGGGGAATATGGTTCCCCACATGTACAGTGTATCACAAAAGTGAGTACACCCCTCACATTTCTGCAAATATTTCATTATATCTTTTCATGGGAAAACACTATAGACATGAAACTTGGATATAACTTAGAGTAGTCAGTGTACAGCTTGTATAGCAGTGTAGATTTACTGTCTTCTGAAAATAACTCAACACACAGCCATTAATGTCTAAATGGCTGGCAACATAAGTGAGTACACCCCACATTGAACATGTCCAAATTGTGCCCATATGTGTCGTTGTCCCTCCCTGGTGTCATGTGTCAAGGTCCCAGGTGTAAATGGGGAGCAGGGCTGTTAAATTTGGTGTTTTGGGTACAATTCTCTCATACTGGCCACTGGATATTCAACATGGCACCTCATGGCAAAGAACTCTCTGAGGATGTGAGAAATAGAATTGTTGCTCTCCACAAAGATGGCCTGGGCTATAAGAAGATTGCTAACACCCTGAAACTGAGCTACAGCATGGTGGCCAAGGTCATACAGTGGTTTTCCAGGACAGGTTCCACTCAGAACAGGCTTCGCCAGGGTCGACCAAAGAAGTTGAGTCCACGTGTTCAGCGTCATATCCAGAGGTTGGCTTTAAAAAATAGACACATGAGTGCTGCCAGCATTGCTGCAGAAGTTGAAGACGTGGGAGGTCAGCCTGTCAGTGCTCAGACCATACGCCGCACACTGCATCAACTCGGTCTGCATGGTCGTCATCCCAGAAGGAAGCTGACGCACAAGAAAGCCAGCAAACAGTTTGCTGAAAACAAGCAGTCCAAGAACATGGATTACTGGAATGCCCTGTGGTCTGACGAGACCAAGATAAACTTGTTTGGCTCAGATGGTGTCCAGCATGTGTGGCGGCGCCCTGGTGAGAAGTACCAAGACAACTGTATCTTGCCTACAGTCAAGCATGGTGGTGGTAGCATCATGGTCTTGGGCTGCTTGAGTGTTGCTGGCACTGGGGAGCTGCAGTTCATTGAGGGAAACATGAATTCCAACATGTACTGTGACATTCTGTAACAGAGCATGATCCCCTCCCTTCGAAAACTGGGCCTCATGGCAGTTTTCCAACAGTATAACGACCCCAAACACAACCTCCAAGATGACAACTGCCTTGCTGAGGAAGCTGAAGGTAAAGGTGATGGACTAAACCCAATTGAGCACCTGTGGCGCATCCTCAAGTGGAAGGTGGAGGAGTTCAAGGTGTCTAACATCCACCAGCTCCGTGATGTCATCATGGAGGAGTGGAAGAGGATTCCAGTAGCAACCTGTGCAGCTCTGGTGAATTCCATGCCCAGGAGGGTTAAGGCAGTGCTGGATAATAATGGTGGTCACACAAAATATTGACACTTTGGGCACAATTTGGACATGTTCACTGTGGGGTGTACTCACTTATGTTGCCAGCTATTTAGACATTAATGGCTGTGTGTTGAGTTATTTTCAGAAGACAGTAAATCTACACTGCTATACAAGTTGTACACTGACTACTCTAAGTTATATCCAAGTTTCATGTCTATAGTGTTGTCCCATGAAAAGATATAATGAAATATTTGCAGAAATGTGAGGGGTGTACTCACTTTTGTGATACACTGTATATCACTGTGTGTGTGTAATTATAAAACTCTACAGTGATGCTGGTGATGTATTTACCTGTTGTTATTATGTAGAACAAGTTTAACCTATAGATCAGTCCATTACACTAACAACACAGGGGGGAACACATTTACCTGGAGACCTGGGGAATATGGTTCCTGTTAGGTTTTTCGGAACATAAAAACGTACATTTAATATGGGAAGTATTACATCCAGACCACATGGTCTATTCAAAATGGCGGCTGCCATAATCTCTTGGCAGAGGGCGGAGCCTGGGCCTCTTTAGCACATTTCATTGGCTCCACCAGCAGTAAAGGAGGAGGAGCCTAGCTGAGTTTAAAAACCGGCGGGGAGAAAGGTTCGGCCTCTCTCTTACGTGGTGTGTCTAGACTGCAGGAGAAAAGGAGCGCCGGCCGGCTTAGATCTGATATATATTCACAGATTATTTTTACACTTAATAAAGTGTTTTAAAGAGTACTTTCTGGACTTCCTTCGACTGCTTTCTTCAGGACCTTTTGAACAAAAGATTTATCCTAACAAATGGTAGCCAGAGGATGGTTCAAGAGGTCTGAGGATTGCATCAGAATTAATTCAGCTGACTGAGGTAAGACCAGGAATTCTGAAAAAATCTTTTGTACTCAGTACGAGGCGCGCCCCCTTAAGGTAAACAGACGTTCTCTGTATATATATTAGATGCATTTATTATTTAGTGTACTGAGTGTGAAAGTGAATCACAGAATCCGTAAGTGTCTGATTAAATTACTAAAGTATCATTAGATAGTTTAAAACTGTGAATATATGTTGGAGCTAAAAATGTGTTTCCTGATATCTGAATTTGAACCAAACCGGTTAAAATAAATGTTAAGGGCGCCATTGTGTATGGAACACTATTGGAGGGAAAGGGGAGTCTGTCGGCTATGGGAGCGAGACTCGTCTAATTCGAATTGTTCTACATTTTAATTAGCCTGTCTGTTATGGGAGCGGGGTTTAATTAATTTGATAGTTCTAAATTATAACGAATTTGTCGGTTATGGGAGCGGAATTCGTAAATTCGTGTGGGAAATCGTGAAAGAATCTGCCGGTGCTGGAAACGGGATTCGATCTATAAGATTGTCCTATATACGGGCTTGTCTGTTACGGTAACGGAGCGCCGTTTAATCTTGAAAGAATCTTTTGGTGCTGGAAACTAGATTTGATCATTAAGATTATTCTAAATTCGGACCTGACTGTTATGGGAGCGGGGTTCGGTTAATTAGACTACTTTAAATTCTAAATCAGGTTCGAAAAACAGTACATCAGGAGTTTTGTTTGTCAGTAAGTCTCTGTGTATGTTTGTCTGTGAAACCGTGTGCTGGATGTGCAACGTGGTTTCTTTTGTTGTCGGCGCCATTTTGTTTCTTGAGAACGCAGCGTGGCTTTCTGTCTGTACGCCATTTTGTCTTGGGAATGCAACGTGGTCTCCCGTCTATCCGCCATTTTGGCGCTGTCTGTCCGCCATTTTGGCACTGGGTTGCGCAGCGTGGTTTCTTTTGTTCGGCGGCCATTTTGGACCAGAGAGCTGAGCGTGGTTTTCTGTCTGTCCACCATTTTGGCTCTGGGAGAGCTGAGCGTGGTTTTCTGTCTGTCCACCATTTTGGCTCTGGGAGGGCTGAGCGTGGTTTTCTGTGTATCCGCCATTTTTGGCTCTATGTGAGCAGCTTGCCGTACACTGTAAAAAAAAATAGCGTAAAAAAACAGTATTTTTCTGGCAGCAGGGGCGCCAGAGAATGCCTGTAAAAAAATTGAAAAATACTGTAAAATTTAAAACGGAGATAAACTGTAAAAAAACGGTAATTATATTTACCATAATTAACATCTATCACTGTAATTTTACAGGAAATTGTCCTATATTTTCATGAAATCTTCTATTTTTAACATATATTAATTGTTAGAACAGTGTCATACACCTCTAAAAAACAGAATAATTCTCTTTATAAATGATAAAGAAAAGTTTAAGTACAGATATATTCTACTGTTATCACAAGAAATTAGCATATAAAACAAAAAAAACCATGTAATTTTACTTAGCAAAAGCCCAATTTTAAATTAACTGTCAGAGGTATTGCAAAAATTATCTGTTAAATTGTCTTTTTTTATTATTGAAATACATTAATAAACTGTCAAAATAAAAGCATTTTTCCCTAAAACATGTTACCTGTAGTTTTAAATAGTTTTTCTTCATTTAAAAATATAAGCTCAAAAAAATTAGAAGTAGGTTAAGATTTGTCTGCATAACACTTTAAATTACTGTGAAATTTTGCAGCTCTTACATGTTATATAGAACTTTAGAACATATACAGAACTTGCAGTATGAAAATGCAGTATATAAATAACTTTTGTTAAATTCAGCATCAAAATGGATCAAAATCCACCACAGTTCAGCTATTTTTGACCCAAATAATTTTCACACAAATGAACAGTAAGTGTAGAAACGAGGTAATGTTATATATTTAATGTTATGGCTGATCAGTGTAAGAATCAGACGTCTTTAACACAATACAGCATACAATACAATACAATAAGTGCAATCAGAATTCATTTAAATGGAAAATGTTTAACAAAGCACCATACAGTTAAGTGAAATGTCTACAAAACATGAAACATGTATGAATCTGAATTATGTACAAAACACAGTACCAACATTGAAGTTTTCAGAAAGTGCAACCACAGTGGGATTCGATAAACAGTACATCACAAGTGTAATACTCAGTATGGACTACATCTCACTGAACAGCTTGGTATTTAGTAATTGAGCTTCATGACAGTTTGTTAGCATCTAGTTCCAGAAACAAACAGTTTTGGAGTACATCAAAAGTGTATCTGAATGTAGGAGGGTAACTCAAGTTCTAAATCATAAGGTTATAAATATACAGTGTATCACAAAAGTGAGTACACCCCTCACATTTCTGCAGATATTTAATTATATCTTTTCATGGGACAACACTGACAAAATGACACTTTGACACAATGAAAAGTAGTCTGTGTGCAGCTTATATAACAGTGTAAATTTATTCTTCCCTCAAAATAACTCAACATACAGCCATTAATGTCTAAACCACCGGCAACAAAAGTGAGTACACCCCTAAGTGAAAGTTCCTGAAGTGTCAATATTTTGTGTGGCCACCATTATTTCCCAGAACTGCCTTAACTCTCCTGGGCATGGAGTTTACCAGAGCTTCACAGGTTGCCACTGGAATGCTTTTCCACTCCTCCATGACGACATCACGGAGCTGGCGGATATTCGAGACTTTGCGCTCCTCCACCTTCCACTTGAGGATGCCCCAAAGATGTTCTATTGGGTTTAGGTCTGGAGACATGCTTGGCCAGTCCATCACCTTTACCCTCAGCCTCTTCAATAAAGCAGTGGTCGTCTTAGAGGTGTGTTTGGGGTCATTATCATGCTGGAACACTGCCCTGCGACCCAGTTTCCGGAGGGAGGGGATCATGCTCTGCTTCAGTATTTCACAGTACATATTGGAGTTCATGTGTCCCTCAATGAAATGTAACTCCCCAACACCTGCTGCACTCATGCAGCCCCAGACCATGGCATTCCCACCACCATGCTTGACTGTAGGCATGACACACTTATCTTTGTACTCCTCACCTGATTGCCACCACACATGCTTGAGACCATCTGAACCAAACAAATTAATCTTGGTCTCATCAGACCATAGGACATGGTTCCAGTAATCCATGTCCTTTGTTGACATGTCTTCAACAAACTGTTTGCGGGCTTTCTTGTGTAGAGACTTCAGAAGAGGCTTCCTTCTGGGGTGACAGCCATGCAGACCAATTTGATGTAGTGTGCGGCGTATGGTCTGAGCACTGACAGGCTGACCACCCACCTTTTCAATCTCTGCAGCAATGCTGACAGCACTCCTGCGCCTATCTTTCAAAGACAGCAGTTGGATGTGACGCTGAGCACGTGCACTCAGCTTCTTTGGACGACCAACGCGAGGTCTTTTCTGAGTGGACCCTGCTCTTTTAAAACACTGGATGATCTTGGCCACTGTGCTGCAGCTCAGTTTCAGGGTGTTGGCAATCTTCTTGTAGCCTTGGCCATCTTCATGTAGCGCAACAATTCGTCTTTTAAGATCCTCAGAGAGTTCTTTGCCATGAGGTGCCATGTTGGAACTTTCAGTGACCAGTATGAGAGAGTGTGAGAGCTGTACTACTAAATTGAACACACCTGCTCCCTATGCACACCTGAGACCTAGTAACACTAACGAGTCACATGACATTTTGGAGGGAAAATGACAAGCAGTGCTCAATTTGGACATTTAGGGGTGTAGTCTCTTAGGGGTGTACTCACTTTTGTTGCCGGTGGTTTAGACATTAATGGCTGTATATTGAGTTATTTTGAGGGAAGAATAAATTTACACTGTTATATAAGCTGCACACAGACTACTTTTCATTGTGTCAAAGTGTCATTTTGTCAGTGTTGTCCCATGAAAAGATATACTTAAATATCTGCAGAAATGTGAGGGGTGTACTCACTTTTGTGATACACTGTATAAGGCATAAATCAGCCCGAACTGCAAAGGCAAGGAACACACTGCCCAAGAACCACACCACCTTCTAATACCACTCCAGTATTGGCAGGGGGTCCATGGCTTCAGCTCCCTCAACTCTAGTCACACAGATCCCCAGAACAGTCTCCTCAATCCCCCGTTCAGTTGCAGCCATATCACCATCCTACAATGGAACAGAGGATGAAAAAATCACTTTCTTGAACTTAACAGTACACAAATATCCATTTAGGACTTAACATATCTCACTTTAACCTTTATTTTAACTCAGACGTAAAAGATGGGGTGGTTGCTGTAACAACTCAGAGGAAACTTGTGCTTACCTTCACCCTCCTAGCGCTGATGGTATTGCGTGATTGGGGGAATCCTAAACTGTAGATGAAATTGGATACTATTAAAATGATATATAAATAAAAAATTACTAAAGAAAACTAAAGGAAATCAAAATCAGCAAGACAAATATTTATAAAGAAATTACCAGCTTAAATAAAAAAAGACATAAAATACATAAAACTAAAAAGTAAGTAAAAGAACCAAACAGGATAAATAATAAGAATTTCCACATTTTTTCTTCTTCACTTAATCTAAACTTAACTCAGTGTTCAGTCAAAAGTAGCTCAATATTCTTCAATTTAGCATAAAATGTAGAAAAAAAATTACCAGTAAAAGGTCAGTCCAACTGCAAATACACATTTCCAACCATCTGTAAACAGAAGATACAAAACATCAGTTGTTTTGTTGTAAATAACTAAAATATTATTTCTATAGTAAAGACTTTAACATTACAAATTCATTGATTATCCAATACTGTTCACATGTGTGTGCTTTCGAGGATAAGTCACAAAACTCAGGTTTCTAATGATAATAACGTTACAGAATCACTTTGTTTTTAAGTTTGTGCAGAACCTGAGCGCCAAACATAAAGCATGAAGTTCCCCTCAGGCTCGAGCTGCCTGCTCACAGCTTAGCTAGGTTGTGTCCATGTTTTTTAATGCACTGGCACCGCAAATATTACACATCTTTTATTTTCTACCTTCTTCTAATATACTTCTGCATTAAGTAATTTAAGCCATTTTTACCTTTCGGGAAAGAATCTTACTGCCACAAGTTGAAAATACTGGCTGTTGAACTTGACTAGCTTAGCACTAGCTAGCACCACGGCAATGCAACGTTATCACACACAGCTCAGCCGGACTTAATATACAGTCAGCCAACGGCAATCTATTCAAATCTGCCTCAAGACTTCAATATTATTCACAGAATCCCTGGAAAGATGTTAATAAATAAATCACTATAAGCCGGTCCGCCGTTAGCATTAGCACGCGCGAATTAGCGTTAGCATTTTTAAACAAATAAAGCATGTACAGCAATAAAACTTGAATATTATTCAACTAAAGAGCTATATTAAACAATATAATAAGATAAACATCATGATTAGCATGCAATTAGACATATGGAAAACGATTTTGTAAAGCTTCACATTACCTGAGACGCCATTGAAACACAATGTGCCTTCACGATGTATTGCGTAATCCCCGGTGCGTCATATCCGGTTTCACCTGATAAACTTATTGCATTAAGTAGTTCCAGGGAAATAAAGCAACTAAGTTAAGTTAACTAATAAACACAATGCAGTCATGTTTAAATCTAAAATGTAATTGATTTGTGTCACACCAGCATATATTCTTTATGCAAAACCAACAGGCACTCAAAAGTGTGTAACTGGTAAATTAGAGCATCATTTTATATCTGTGGTGCTCTGGTTGGAATGTGCACCCAACATGTTGCACAGATGGACTGTAATACATTTTTCCTGTGAATGTGGGGATGGGTAAATTATGCTTGATTTAAATATTATAAATGTGAGAATAAATCACAGTTAATAACGTTTTAAATTTGACTATGGTTTTACACAGTTTGTATAAATGCACTTATTTAACAATTCAATCTTTAAATTAATACAAATGCATAAATAAAGTAAAAGTTAAAATCTGTTTAAATTGTATTGTTGCCTGTCTAATAAGGTAGGCAATACCTTTGTTTTTCCAATTTATGTATGTAAAGTAGTGGTTAAGAAATGCAAAATTACTAAATATTTCTTTCTTTGCTCACATATTTTTTTTGCAATTGTACATTTTTAAATGCATTATTAACAGTATTTTTATTTATTTGACAGTGATATATCGGTATAACAAAAGTTTTTTTTTTTGAAAATTACAGAAGATTCTGCTATTTTTGTCAATGAAGATTACTTTATTTTTACAGTTAGTTTTGTTAACAGTGTCATCTAAAAACTGTTAAAAAACAGATTTTTTATGTATTTCATTTATACAGATTTTTTATGGTAAATCACATGACACTTTTCAATATACAGTTTATTCTTGTAATTTTACAAAAAAATTCTGTCTTTTATAAATACAGGGAAAAACTGTAAAAATGTACTGGGAAAACCTGTAAAAAAATGTTTATTTTTTACAGTGTATAATTTATAATAATATACAGAGCTATCGAGATGTGCTACCTATAGTTTATAATAATATACAGACCTATCGAGATGTGCTACCTATAGTTTATAATAATATACAGAGCTATCGAGATGTGCTACCTATAGTTTATAATAAGATACAGATCTATCGAGATGTGCTACCTATAATTTATAATAAGATATAGAGCTATCGAGATGTGCTACCTATAATTTATAATAAGATACAGACCTATCGAGATGTGCTACCTATAATTTATAATAATATACAGAGCTATCGAGATGTGCTACCTATAATTTATAATAAGATATAGAGCTATCGAGATGTGCTACCTATAATTTATAATAAGATATAGAGCTATCGAGATGTGCTACCTATAGTTTATAATAATATACAGAGCTATCGAGATGTGCTACCTATAGTTTATAATAAGATACAGATCTATCGAGATGTGCTACCTATAATTTATAATAAGATATAGAGCTATCGAGATGTGCTACCTATAATTTATAATAAGATACAGACCTATCGAGATGTGCTACCTATAATTTATAATAATATACAGAGCTATCGAGATGTGCTACCTATAATTTATAATAAGATATAGAGCTATCGAGATGTGCTACCTATAATTTATAATAAGATATAGAGCTATCGAGATGTGCTACCTATAATTTATAATAATATACAGAGCTATCGAGATGTGCTACCTATAGTTTATAATAAGATACAGAGCTATCGAGATGTGCTACCTATAGTTTATAATAATATACAGACCTATCGAGATGTGCTACCTATAATTTATAATAATATACAGAGCTATCGAGATGTGCTACCTATAGTTTATAATAATATACAGAGCTATCGAGATGTGCTACCTATAATTTATAATAATATACAGAGCTATCGAGATGTGCTACCTATAATTTATAATAATATACAGACCTATCGAGATGTGCTACCTATAGTTTATAATAAGATATAGACCTATCGAGATGTGCTACCTATAATTTATAATAATATACAGACCTATCGAGATGTGCTACCTATAATTTATAATAATATACAGACCTATCGAGATGTGCTACCTATAATTTATAATAATATACAGAGCTATCGAGATGTGCTACCTATAATTTATAATAAGATATAGAGCTATCGAGATGTGCTACCTATAATTTATAATAAGATATAGAGCTATCGAGATGTGCTACCTATAATTTATAATAATATACAGAGCTATCGAGATGTGCTACCTATAGTTTATAATAAGATACAGAGCTATCGAGATGTGCTACCTATAGTTTATAATAATATACAGACCTATCGAGATGTGCTACCTATAATTTATAATAATATACAGAGCTATCGAGATGTGCTACCTATAGTTTATAATAATATACAGAGCTATCGAGATGTGCTACCTATAATTTATAATAATATACAGAGCTATCGAGATGTGCTACCTATAATTTATAATAATATACAGACCTATCGAGATGTGCTACCTATAGTTTATAATAAGATATAGACCTATCGAGATGTGCTACCTATAATTTATAATAATATACAGACCTATCGAGATGTGCTACCTATAATTTATAATAATATACAGACCTATCGAGATGTGCTACCTATAATTTATAATAATATACAGAGCTATCGAGATGTGCTACCTATAGTTTATAATAATATACAGAGCTATCGAGATGTGCTACCTATAGTTTATAATAAGATACAGAGCTATCGAGATGTGCCACCTATAGTTTATAATAATATACAGACCTATCGAGATGTGCTACCTATAATTTATAATAATATACAGACCTATCGAGATGTGCTACCTATAATTTATAATAATATACAGACCTATCGAGATGTGCTACCTATAGTTTATAATAAGATATAGAGCTATCGAGATGTGCTACCTATAGTTTATAATAATATACAGACCTATCGAGATGTGCTACCTATAGTTTATAATAAGATATAGAGCTATCGAGATGTGCTACCTATAGTTTATAATAATATACAGACCTATCGAGATGTGCTACCTATAGTTTATAATAAGATATAGAGCTATCGAGATGTGCTACCTATAGTTTATAATAATATACAGACCTATCGAGATGTGCTACCTATAGTTTATAATAAGATATAGAGCTATCGAGATGTGCTACCTATAGTTTATAATAATATACAGACCTATCGAGATGTGCTACCTATAATTTATAATAATATACAGACCTATCGAGATGTGCTACCTATAATTTATAATAATATACAGACCTATCGAGATGTGCTACCTATAGTTTATAATAATATACAGACCTATCGAGATGTGCTACCTATAGTTTATAATAAGATATAGAGCTATCGAGATGTGCTACCTATAGTTTATAATAATATACAGACCTATCGAGATGTGCTACCTATAATTTATAATAATATACAGACCTATCGAGATGTGCTACCTATAGTTTATAATAATATACAGACCTATCGAGATGTGCCACCTATAGTTTATAATAAGATATAGAGCTATCGAGATGTGCTACCTATAGTTTATAATAATATACAGACCTATCGAGATGTGCTACCTATAATTTATAATAATATACAGACCTATCGAGATGTGCTACCTATAGTTTATAATAATATACAGACCTATCGAGATGTGCCACCTATAGTTTATAATAAGATATAGAGCTATCGAGATGTGCTACCTATAGTTTATAATAATATACAGACCTATCGAGATGTGCTACCTATAATTTATAATAATATACAGACCTATCGAGATGTGCCACCTATAGTTTATAATAAGATATAGAGCTATCGAGATGTGCTACCTATAGTTTATAATAAGATACAGACCTATCGAGATGTGCTACCTATAATTTATAATAATATACAGAGCTATCGAGATGTGCTACCTATAATTTATAATAATATACAGACCTTTCGAGATGTGCTACCTATAGTTTATAATAAGATATAGACCTATCGAGATGTGCCACCTATAGTTTATAATAATATACAGACCTATCGAGATGTGCTACCTATAATTTATAATAATATACAGACCTATCGAGATGTGCTACCTATAATTTATAATAATATACAGACCTATCGAGATGTGCTACCTATAATTTATAATAATATACAGACCTATCGAGATGTGCTACCTATAGTTTATAATAATATACAGACCTATCGAGATGTGCTACCTATAGTTTATAATAATATACAGACCTATCGAGATGTGCCACCTATAGTTTATAATAATATACAGACCTATCGAGATGTGCCACCTATAGTTTATAATAATATACAGACCTATCGAGATGTGCTACCTATAGTTTATAATAATATACAGACCTATCGAGATGTGCTACCTATAATTTATAATAATATACAGACCTATCGAGATGTGCTACCTATAATTTATAATAATATACAGAGCTATCGAGATGTGCTACCTATAATTTATAATAATATACAGACCTATCGAGATGTGCTACCTATAGTTTATAATAATATACAGAGCTATCGAGATGTGCTACCTATAGTTTATAATAATATACAGAGCTATCGAGATGTGCTACCTATAGTTTATAATAAGATACAGAGCTATCGAGATGTGCTACCTATAGTTTATAATAATATACAGACCTATCGAGATGTGCTACCTATAATTTATAATAATATACAGAGCTATCGAGATGTGCTACCTATAGTTTATAATAATATACAGAGCTATCGAGATGTGCTACCTATAATTTATAATAATATACAGAGCTATCGAGATGTGCTACCTATAATTTATAATAAGATACAGACCTATCGAGATGTGCTACCTATAATTTATAATAATATACAGAGCTATCGAGATGTGCTACCTATAATTTATAATAAGATACAGACCTATCGAGATGTGCTACCTATAGTTTATAATAATATACAGACCTATCGAGATGTGCTACCTATAATTTATAATAATATACAGAGCTATCGAGATGTGCTACCTATAATTTATAATAAGATACAGACCTATCGAGATGTGCTACCTATAGTTTATAATAATATACAGACCTATCGAGATGTGCTACCTATAATTTATAATAATATACAGAGCTATCGAGATGTGCTACCTATAGTTTATAATAATATACAGACCTATCGAGATGTGCTACCTATAATTTATAATAAGATACAGACCTATCGAGATGTGCTACCTATAATTTATAATAATATACAGAGCTATCGAGATGTGCTACCTATAATTTATAATAAGATATAGAGCTATCGAGATGTGCTACTGTTAGGATAAATCTTTTGTTCAAAAGGTCCTGAAGAAAGCAGTCGAAGGAAGTCCAGAAAGTACTCTTTAAAACACTTTATTAAGTGTAAAAATAATCTGTGAATATATATCAGAGCTAAGCCGGCCGGCGCTCCTTTTCTCCTGCAGTCTAGACACACCACGTAAGAGAGAGACCGCGTCTCTCTTTCCGCCAGTTTTTAAACTAGTCTAGGCTCCTCCTCCTTTACTGCTGGTGGAGCCAGTGAAATGTGCTAAAAAGCCCCGGGCTCCGCCTTCTGCCAAGAGATTATGGCAGCCGCCATTTTGAATAGACCATGTGGTCTGGATGTAATACTTCCCATATTAAATGTACGTTTTTATGTTCCGAAAAACCTAACAATCCCCCATTGAAAGCATCTTAATGCTTTCACAATAACTTTTAACTATAGGTTAGGTGTTTCTAGATCCCAGGAGATAAGGATAGCCGTCAGCAACCCCCCAATTTAACCCCTTCTGACTACATGGCCACTGGGCTGAATTTTATACAATAAAACGTTTCTAAAAATAAAAAGGCTACCAATTAAACTAAAGGAACCGTACCTATCGCAACAGCTCCTAACCCTGAAACAAACAAACAAACAAAAAATAATAAAAACAGGAAATCAAAATAAAGTAATTTAAAAAATAGGAAATCAAAAAGAGAAGAAAAATAAAATAAAAACAATGGGTGCGTAGCTTCCACAGGAAGTCCGTTCAGGTTGTCCTCCACCAGACGGAGCTGCAGATATTCAGAAGGGGCCCATAGCTCCTGTGTCTCTGCATGACTCCTAATGTCTTATGGATTCTCCCCTGTCGGTCTTACCTGTTTCCACAGCAGCACAAACATTTCCTAAAAATAGCAGAGTACCAAACATATATACATTGTAAACAATCCTGAACTAACCCCTTGCGTTTTGTAGCTAAACTATGTGTGTTGCACTTAACTAGTGTTTTCAAAGATGGTCTATGTGTCTGCGAACTATATGTTTATGTTTTTTTTTTTTTCTCCTAGTCTAACTAAATTCTCCCCCCTCGTCTTGTTCTGCTCCGTTGATTCCGCTGGACTCTTCTTCCACATAGTCGGTTTTGTCGGGCTTTTCTGCTGCGGGTTGTTCCCTGTAGGCAGGTCCAGTTGGTGTCACTTCTGTCTCTCGGAGTGGGTCTTCCAATTCCCACGAAGTCTGCCTCTGCCAGTCCTTCCAAGTCTCCTTCCTTCATCTCGGTGTATGATCCGTAGTGCTGGTTCTCTCTCCTCGTCTTGTCTGGTCGGTTTTACCTTTAATTAAGCAGAGTTAGTAGCACTTATGCCGCTCGAAGTGGGTCTTCCGGCCCACCTTCAAGGGTATCCTCCTCATCATCATCTGCATGATATCTCGACAAATCAGCCAACACCATCTGGATAACTGGTGGATCCTGCCCCCCTCTGCTTCCTCTACTCACTATATCTATTAAAAATTTTTCTATTTATACCCTGATGCACGGGATACCACAACAACAACATATCACTAAAATTACCAATCCTACGCATGCTGACATCACCAAATTTGCAATAACTCCCTTCCATGGCCCAAACATCCCTTCTAGCCACTTAACCCATTCATACACACATACAATCATACAACAGACAAACATATAAGCTACTTACCCAGCCCTCACCGTAGCCACCCCACTCCCAACAACGGGATACACGGCCACGGTGAGCTTAGACACCACTGCCGCAAGGCTTTCTGGGTAAAGCCCGTGCCAGACCCAGTGGCGACGCTACACTGCCCCCTCCCTAATGGTCAACCGTCCCGGTGACCCACTCACCAGCGTCCACTGGGTGGCTCCATGTCCGGACCGCACCCCATTACACTGCCGAGTCGCTCTTCCACCCACTGCTGGACCGGGCACCCTGCCCCTACAGCCACCTGGGCTAGCGCACTCCGACAGACCGGGCATATTGGCTCACCAAACCATCAGAGCCACCCAAACACCACGATCCCACTTCTGACACCAATGTGGCGCCGGCGAGTAAGGAAGGTTAGCGTCAGGGCCGCAAGTGAGCTGCCTTTGGCAGTTCATTCAGTGTTTTAGCGACAGACACCCATTCATACACACATCCCTTCTGAAAAATGTCCCCTGTTTATCGGTTCTGGTTTGTTGCTCCTGAAACAGGTGTAATTGTCTTTATAAGCTTTGATGTTGGTTGGGGTTGGTTCCTGAGTTAGTGGGTGAGACATGGATAAATTCCCTATGTGTTAAATTAGACATTTTAGACCGCTTTAAACAACCTTTCGAGCAAAATCTGTAACACGTATTAAGACAAAGATAAACTGGTTTTAACGAGACACACCCTAGAACAGAAAATTCCTGCCTAGTCGAAGAATACGAGTATTCTTTTAACATTCACTGGCACAACTCACTCGGTTGTCCAAACACAACTCAGACAAAAGAACGTAAACCTCAGTACAACAACAGTGTCTACTGGAAACAAACAATTACTTCACCACGACCGACAATGGCCCTATGGAAACAAACATATACTTCAGGGCAATCGACAGTGATCCCCTGGAAACAAACAATTACTTCACCGCGACCGACAATGGTCCTATGGAAACAAACATATACTTCAAGGCAATCGACAGTGATCCCCTGGAAACAAACAATTACTTCACCGCGACCGACAATGGCCCTATGGAAACAAACAATCACTTCACCGCGACCGACAATGGTCCTATGGAAACAAACATATACTCCAGGGCAATCGACAGTGATCCCCTGGAAACAAACAATTACTTCACAATTTGTCTCTCATACTGCATTAACCCTTCCTGCTATATAAAATTCCACTTCAAACAGTTCAAACTGATCAGAGCAGAAGGTGCATACACATTACATCTAACATTTTCTACACTTATTCTACTTCATCATCGCTGCATGCTAGAGAGCCTTCAAATTTTCTAAATCACCTTTTTCCCAATACAAAATCACCAATCCACTATTTATTATTTACTCTGCCATACTTAAAATAACAGCTCTGCTATATCAACTTCCATCAGTCCTACAAACCCCTGACTTATATTATTTATTCATTCAGATTTTTACCCCAACTTTTGGTCACTGGTACTAACACACCTCCTGCTTCTAACAATACAGACTCCATTTCCCACAATCCAACAGACTCTCACATGATCATCTCCTGCTCCTAGTCAGCCAATCCCTCATGCTCATCATCACCAGCGCTTTGATCCACTTTGGCTTTCTTGAATCACATTAAACTCTACTTAAACAGTTCCATTTAGTTAACTCACTGCAAAGTACTACCAACCTATACTATCTCTATTGTATTATTGTTACATCTCCCTACAAATGTCATTAACCCCACATCACTATGGTACCTGCATCCCTACTCTCACTAAAACACAAGCACTTGTAGCTCTTTCTAATTTACTCTTGTAACCAAAACTTTTTCTACACGAATTATTGTTATTCTAATACCTTACTGTAAAATACATCCAAAACCTCTATAAGATGTTACCGAACCCCTCACTTTTTATTATGGAACCCAGATCTTCAGGTGGATGTCTATTAAAACACACTACTGTCCCACACGGTCTTGAGATTTCACTGCATAACGTCTCCATCCAGTCTCACATCAGCTTTCCCTTCCTCTTGTCTGATGATGTCATTACTTTGGCATTCTGTACCTCAGCACCCCAAATGCCTCTTGAACACTGCTTTACTCAAACATCAGAATGCAACAACAGCCATGACACACATCTGCAAGATCTGGTATTCATAATTTTTACATCATCTTTGGTACTGCATAAGTGTCCACCATCCTCAGCCAGTACACAGTAGATTAAATATCAGACTTCTCTTTACTCATGCAGGGCCTGCAGTTTATGGCCTCAACCCCCCGCTGGGTTGCTGTGTGTCTGTGAAACCTATGACCTGGGTCTCCAGTCACCCCCCTTCATGTACTTCTCTCCTAACAAGTTATTTTCTTCTCACTATTCCCTCAATCTTTAAATTGCACTCATCTATGATCATGCATAGTATTGCCACAAGGTTTACTGCACCACATTGAACCAATCTAACTTCTTCAATAAACTATATAGTATAAAATGAGTGAGTTGACCTGATCAATTAGCTAGAAAAGATTCATCGGATACAACACAAGCATCAAATATTACCAATTACCAATTAACAATTTCCAAAAAATATTACCAATTAAATTGAATCTTACCGGAGTCCGTGTAAGCAATTATATTTAATCTCCTGAGACCCGAGCTTTGATTTTTTTCAATGCATTTTCCCTATTCCTTTTGTTTTTAACCTTATTAGTTGGGTGACACGGTGGCTCAGTGGGTAGTACCGTCGCACACTGTCACAGCAAGAAGGTCCCCCCTCCGCGGAGCCCGCATGTTGTCGTGTGGGCTTTCCCCGGGTGCTCCGGTTTCCTCCCACAGTCCAGACACGCCAGCGAGGCGAACCAGAGACACCGAACCGTCCATGTCTGTGCCCGATACAACCTGAATCCCGTGCAATGAGCAACCACCGCTCCTGTCATAAATGCAACCAAAGTGCAAAACATAACGTCAAAATCTCAATAAAGAAGCAAACAAACTTTATTAGTGTTCTAGTACTTTTGCTACCACTAGCTGGCAGACAAAAGTGTCCACTAATGGGGACAATCGATCGAAGTTTAGCAGGTCAAGGAATAAGGCATAACAAAACCAAAATTTAATGTCCTCATATGTGAGGTAAGACTGAAGATTACCTTCACCAGGCGTCCCTAAATCTGCATGCATATACGTACCTGAATCTGCATGCATATCCGTAGGTCTGCCAGTCCAGCTGCCCCAGCACAATGTATCACAGGATTTAATACACAAAGCGGCATTTTAAACATAAATTCTTATTCCTGCCATAATACTCCCCCCTTTTTTCAAATTTTACAATCAAATCTTGAAAATAAAATATTAAATAAACCTACTAAATGTGTTTATCCTGTTGGAAAGCACAGAATTTTAAAGTTAGTTCAATCAAAGTCTGGTGTTAGCTGGACCTGTAAACAAAAGTACACTGCAGTGTTTATACAATCATTAACTTGATACGTGAGATGTGTTCCTTTCAGTTATAGAACATAATTTGGCACTAACCGAGTTAGATAAGTATAACCCTCAAGATCACTTAGTATAACTACGGATATTTCTGTAGCAGACAAAGACAAAGAAAATTCTGCACAAATCCAGAAGGGATCAGAGTCCCTGTCTTGTACAGAAATAGTGGTACCTTCAGGCATTATTTCCAATTTAATTCAAGAGGCAAACAAATGATCACACCTCATAAGATTTATAGGGCTATGAAATCTCACTCTTCACAACTACACAATATTTTAGAAATAGTAACATATTAGCTTTTACCTTTTACTTGTATTCAGCATTTGTACACAGTGAAAAACACGACATCACTCTCAAATAAACATAAGCTTTGACAATATATAATCTAATATATCAACACATGTCTTAATCAGAAATGGAAAGAGTACAAAAAATTGTATTCAAGTAAAAGTACTATTACCTTAATGAATCTTTACTCAATTACGAGTAAAGTTACTACTTTGAAAATCCACTCAAGCAAAAAGTAGAAAGTAACTCATTTAAAATGTACTCACCGAGTAAACAGCAGGGGGTCTCCTCTGTGTAATGTAAACAGGAGTGGATACAAACCTCAACAGTAGTTTTTAATTCAAATGCAACAGTAGAAACGTTGTCCTTAACTCAAATGCAATAGAAGAAACATGATGATACAACAATCAAAACAGTTAGGGATGTGTAATGCGTCATTTCAAATGACATAAAACTTTTTCAACTTGTATAATCACTAGCGATGTGTCGCAAAATGATTCGAATCTATGAACCGGCTCTTCTAACCGAAACAAAGGAATCGACTCTTCCGGGAGTCGCCATGTAAACACGCGGCTCTTCAAAAGGAACCGAGACAAAAGACTCGACTCCCTGTCGCAACTCACTGAATTCGCGATTTCTTTTAGCGTTTTTTATTTTTATTTTGCTCGTTAACAGATGCTATTCAAAATGTAACAATTACTAATACAAAACATACTTAAGCAAAAGCAAAATTACAGTCTGTGAAATGTGCTTTAAAAACTACTGTGTTACAGTAACCAGTGTGATCAGAGCGGTAACACTAAGCACTGGATTCGTGTATGTATGTGTATTGATCGAATTTGTTTAAAATCATATCCCCGCTATTGAAACATTCCCCACTTGCGACATATTGATGTCGAATTATTGCCCAGCATTACCCCACACATTAAAACAAAAAACAATATAACAATCTCTCAACAATACATGCAAAGCTCCTAACACGATTAACAAGCGTTGGGTTAGTCAAAAAATTTTTAATCTTATTCACTATAACAACTCTGATTAAGGAGATTTTCCTTAACTATTTGTGTGAAAATGTCCTATGTCACACATGGATGAATTCCACTCTTTCCTGGTTTAAGAACCTTAAAGTTCAAGAGCGCTATCTACCTTAAAACACACTTAATAAGGTACCATACATACTTCATCTTAACTCAGTTATCTTAAGATTATAAACATAAAGTTGATTATAAAATTAACTGCAGCACTTACCCAATCCAGGCGTACAAAGACAAAGATAGCCGATGGACAAAGATACGGCAAGCTGCTCACATAGAGCCAAAAAGGCGGATACACAGAAAAATACGCTCAGCTCTCCCAGAAAACCACGCTCAGCCCTCCCAGAGCCAAAATGGTGGACAGACAGAAAACCACGCTCAGCTCTCCCAGAGCCAAAATGGTGGACAGACAGAAAACCACGCTCAGCTCTCTGGTCCAAAATGGCCGCCGAACTAAACTAAACTATCTAATGATACTTTAGTAATTTAATCAGACACTTACGGATTCTGAGATTCACTTTCACACTCAGTACGCTAAATAATAAATGCATCTAATATATATACAGAGAACGTCTGTTTACTTTAAGCAGGCGCGCCTCGTACTGAGTACAAAAGATTTTCTCAGAATTCCTGGTCTTACCTCAGTCAGCTGAATTAATTCTGATGCAATCCTCAGACCTCTTGAACCATCCTCTGGCTACCATTTGTTAGGATAAATCTTTTGTTCAAAAGGTCCTGAAGAAAGCAGTCGAAGGAAGTCCAGAAAGTACTCTTTAAAACACTTTATTAAGTGTAAAAATAATCTGTGAATATATATCAGAGCTAAGCCGGCCGGCGCTCCTTTTCTCCTGCAGTCTAGACACACCACGTAAGAAAGAGGCCGATCTGAGCCCGCCATCCCTTTTTTAAAACTAGTCTAGGCTCCTCCTACGCCGCTGCTGTTGGAGCCAATGAAATGTGCTAAAAAGCCCCGGGCTCCGCCTCCCCCCTTCGGTATGAGTCAGGGGGGGGGGATCCGGGTCACGGCGTCATTTTGAACAATAGACCATGTGGTCTGGATGTAATTTATGTTTAATAATGATATGTTAAAAACCTAACATGGTACAGAGTCCTCTAGTGGTACAGAGTCTAGTAGTACAGAGTCCTCTAGTGGTACAGAGTCCAGTGGTACAGAGTCCTCTAGTGGTACAGAGTCCAGTGGTACAGAGTCCAGTGGTACAGTGTCCAGTGGTACAGAGTCCTCTAGTGGTACAGAGTCTAGTAGTACAGAGTCCTCCAGTGGTACAGAGTCTAGTGGTACAGAGTCCTCTAGTGGTACAGAGTCCAGTGGTACAGAGTCCTCTAGTGGTACAGTGTCCAGTGGTACAGAGTCCTCTAGTGGTACAGAGTCCTCCAGTGGTACAGAGTCCTCTAGTGGTACAGAGTCTAGTGGTACAGAGTCCTCTAGTGGTACAGAGTCCTCCAGTGGTACAGAGTCCAGTGGTACAGAGTCCAGTGGTACAGAGTCCTCTAGTGGTACAGAGTCCTCTAGTGGTACAGAGTCCAGTGGTACAGAGTCCAGTGGTACAGTGTCCAGTGGTACAGAGTCCTCTAGTGGTACAGAGTCCTCTAGTGGTACAGAGTCTAGTAGTACAGAGTCCTCCAGTGGTACAGAGTCTAGTGGTACAGAGTCCTCTAGTGGTACAGAGTCCAGTGGTACAGAGTCCTCTAGTGGTACAGAGTCCTCTAGTGGTACAGAGTCCTCCAGTGGTACAGAGTCCTCTAGTGGTACAGAGTCCTCCAGTGGTACAGAGTCTAGTGGTACAGAGTCCTCTAGTGATACAGAGTCCTCCAGTGGTACAGAGTCCAGTGGTACAGAGTCCAGTGGTACAGAGTCCTCTAGTGGTACAGAGTCCTCTAGTGGTACAAAGTCTAGTAGTACAGAGTCCTCTAGTGGTACAGAGTCCAGTGGTACAGAGTCCAGTGGTACAGTGTCCAGTGGTACAGAGTCCTCTAGTGATACAGAGTCCTCCAGTGGTACAGAGTCTAGTGGTACAGAGTCCTCTAGTGGTACAGAGTCCAGTGGTACAGAGTCCTCTAGTGGTACAGAGTCCTCCAGTGGTACAGAGTCTAGTGGTACAGAGTCCTCTAGTGGTACAGAGTCCAGTGGTACAGAGTCCTCTAGTGGTACAGAGTCCTCTAGTGGTACAGAGTCCAGTGGTACAGAGTCCAGTGGTACAGTGTCCAGTGGTACAGAGTCCTCTAGTGGTACAGAGTCCTCCAGTGGTACAGAGTCCTCTAGTGGTACAGAGTCCAGTGGTACAGAGTCCTCTAGTGGTACAGAGTTCAGTGGTACAGAGTCCTCCAGTGGTACAGAGTCTAGTGGTACAGAGTCCTCCAGTGGTACAGAGTCCAGTGGTACAGAGTCCAGTGGTACAGAGTCCTCCAGTGGTACAGAGTCCAGTGGTACAGAGTCCTCTAGTGGTACAGAGTCCTCCAGTGGTACAGAGTCTAGTGGTACAGAGTCCTCTAGTGGTACAGAGTCCAGTGGTACAGAGTCCTCTAGTGGTACAGAGTCCAGTGGTACAGAGTCCTCTAGTGGTACAGAGTCCTCCATTGGTACAGAGTCTAGTGGTACAGAGTCCTCTAGTGGTACAGAGTCCTCTAGTGGTACAGAGTCCAGTGGTACAGAGTCCTCTAGTGGTACAGAGTCCTCCAGTGGTACAGAGTCCTCTAGTGGTACAGAGTCTAGTAGTACAGAGTCCTCTAGTGGTACAGAGTCCAGTGGTACAGAGTCCTCTAGTGGTACAGAGTCCAGTGGTACAGAGTCCAGTGGTACAGTGTCCAGTGGTACAGAGTCCTCTAGTGGTACAGAGTCCTCCAGTGGTACAGAGTCTAGTGGTACAGAGTCCTCTAGTGGTACAGAGTCCTCTAGTGGTACAGAGTCCAGTGGTACAGAGTCCTCTAGTGGTACAGAGTCCAGTGGTACAGAGTCCTCTAGTGGTACAGAGTCTAGTGGTACAGAGTCCAGTGGTACAGAGTCCTCTAGTGGTACAGAGTCCAGTGGTACAAAGTCCAGTTTGAAAATCTAGCTCTCTCTACATAGACGGCATTTTACGTCATCCTACACCGCTCCCAAGAAAGAGGCTGCTCGAAATTCTAAATGGATTAATATGTTCATTAGTAAGGCATCTTAATATTTCAACACTATTTTGACTCAAGAACGAGTGAGCATCCCAGTTGGGAGGGAATCCCAGCATTCAATGCGGCACAACTTTTCTCACAGAAAAATAACGGCTAAATTCGCTGACAAACCCGAATTTGCAAATAAATGACACTGGTGCAATTTTATAAGAATTAAAAATCAATAATCATTTATTTACATTTGAAAAGTCAGCCATGTTTATTTATTTATTTTTTTGTGAGAGCTGCTCACTGCATGCTGGGATTGCCTTGATCACTAAGGACGCTTCTGATGCTCACTCGTTCTTGAGCCAAAATAACATTGAGATGCCTAAGATGCCTAACTAGTGAGGATATTAAGGCATCTAGGGTTTCGAACAGCCTCATTGTAGAGTTTTCGAACACACCCAGTGTGTCTTTGTTATTCCAAAACCAAAACTTGATATACGTTTTTGGTTTGTTAGCATTCCTTATCGTTCCCCTTTTTCATGTAGGTCATTTGCATCCCTCTTCCAAAGGCAGAGAGTATCCGGCAAGCGTCGATTTACAGTTGCCTCAAAAGTTTGCAAGGTGACAAAATTGTCAAAATCCATTCCTTGTAACTTTTGCCTATTAAATGAAAATTCAAACAACACCCCATCTCCCCATTTCAGGCTGGATTAGGGAGACGAAGCATTGCTATAAATGAAGACATGAGCTATTCAGAGGTAAGTTCATAGTACAAATATATTTGCACAAAACATTTTTTAAAATAATTTCTTACTATTTAAATTTTGTGGTAAATGTTTAGGAAACTGCCGACTAAACATTCTACATGTGTTCCTTTAAATGATCTAGTTCAATAGTCTTTTGTGTGAAGCGTATCAAATTAGAGGCTTTAACCGGAGGATGGCTGCTTCAGAAGGCTTTAGGTGATGTATGCTCTGATTAATAATTATTGTTATGGTAGGATGGAGATTCTTAATATTCTTAATTTACAGTCCACTTTTAGCTTCTATTTAATTAAACATGGATTCCTTGTATGTGCAAACAAACCTGGCCAATAAATACTGATTCATATACTTATTTATATGACTTTGATGGATGGGCAGATTGTAATGTGCAAATTATAAACACAATGAATTAGCTGTAGGCTAAGATTTTAAATGGTCAGCCTGTCAGTGCTCAGACCATACGCCGCACACTACATCAAATTGGTCTGCATGGCTGTCACCCCAGAAGGAAGCCTCTTCTGAAGTCTCTACACAAGAAAGCCCGCAAACAGTTTGCTGAAGACATGTCAACAAAGGGCATGGATTACTGGAACCATGTCCTATGGTCTGATGAGACCAAGATTAATTTGTTTGGTTCAGATGGTCTCAAGCATGTGTGGCGGCAATCAGGTGAGGAGTACAAAGATAAGTGTGTCATGCCTACAGTCAAGCATGGTGGTGGGAATGCCATGGTCTGGGGCTGCATGAGTGCAGCAGGTGTTGGGGAGTTACATTTCATTGAGGGACACATGAACTCCAATATGTACTGTGAAATACTGAAGCAGAGCATGATCCCCTCCCTCCGGAAACTGGGTCGCAGGGCAGTGTTCCAGCATGATAATGACCCCAAACACACCTCTAAGACGACCACTGCTTTATTGAAGAGGCTGAGGGTAAAGGTGATGGACTGGCCAAGCATGTCTCCAGACCTAAACCCAATAGAACATCTTTGGGGCATCCTCAAGCGGAAGGTGGAGGAGCGCAAAGTCTCAAATATCCGCCAGCTCCGTGATGTCGTCATGGAGGAGTGGAAAAGCATTCCAGTGGCAACCTGTGAAGCTCTGGTAAACTCCATGCCCAGGAGAGTTAAGGCAGTTCTGGGAAATAATGGTGGCCACACAAAATATTGACACTTCAGGAACTTTCACTAAGGGGTGTACTCACTTTTGTTGCCGGTGGTTTAGACATTAATGGCTGTATATTGAGTTATTTTGAGGGAAGAATAAATTTACACTGTTATATAAGCTGCACACAGACTACTTTTCATTGTGTCAAAGTGTCATTTTGTCAGTGTTGTCCCATGAAAAGATATACTTAAATATCTGCAGAAATGTGAGGGGTGTACTCACTTTTGTGATACACTGTACATATGTGTGTGTGCGTGTGTTTGTGTGTGATAGCTTATGTTTATTGTTAATACTATGTGAAATTTTGTTTTAGAGATGATTTCTGGCATAGAAGACAGGCTCTTTGAAGGGCAACAAGGAAAAATACCCAAGTATTCTTTAAATGATCTTGACAATGGTCTTTTCAGGTATGTAATGCATTTAAGTTATTTTTAATACAACACTGCTATTATAGCTTTTCACATCTTTGTTGACACATCATGCGTGTTTTTTTTTAAACACCCAAGGAATTTGTTAGTCCTTACGTTCTGTAATCAATCTGTGTTTAGAAAGAAACATCTTTCTTAGTGAGGTTTTAGGTGCTATTTCTTTTTTTCTATAGAGTTGCAGGGGAAGTCTTCGTAGTGAGTCTTGCTCAAGGTGGCCCAGCTCCTCGTTTCCTGCAGGAATGGTGTTATCACTTCTTGGCAACTGGTGAGCTGATGGCTGTAACTAAAGACAATGTCCATGACTGATACAAAGGGTATATTTATCTCTAATCCTTTATTTTCTATAGCAATTTATGTTGGTATATTTATTATAAAAATAAACCTCATTCTAGATTGAGGAAGCAGAAGACCTTACCTCCTGCACTGAAGAGATTATCTGTTGTGGTTACACTGGCCAAATAAATGTTGAGAGTAAATCAAACATTATTAGGTACGTATTGTAATGCAAGGCACCGTTTCCTAAACCGTGTTTTTGCTCTATTTCTCTGCTCACTATCGCTTCCTAAGTGAAGATGAGTACAAATGTGAACTGTCTTTGAGACTAAAGACATTTAAGAACTGGTTTTTAGAATCACTGCCGTAAGGCCCGCAGCTGTAACACCATTTGTCATTTGTGTTCTCTCTTGTTTTTTTTTATCATGCACATTGGTGTATACTTTTCTATTTTTATGTTTAGGGCCATTCTATTACATGCAACCATGCAAAGAACTGCAATGCTGAGGCAAATACGAGGCGGTTTAGATGTCTACAACTTTCTGAGCATCTTAGAGAAAAACCAGGAGCATCGCCGTGGTCTTTTTGTGTCTGGCAGTGTGGAAGAGGTAGATTGTAACTTGTTTTACATACATTTGTTGTTAGTCTTGTCCATCACATAGAATTGGGCTGAAATATTTAGCAGTGATCACTTACATGGGAACCTGAAGGCAAACACAACCAATAATATTTACAATTTTCTCTCCTGACTTTCCCCCTGATGTCCTTTTATAATGGAATTAGTGAAGACGTTAAAGTACTAATTTTGTTTTTCTTACTGTAAATTAAAAGAGACAAGTTCCAAGTCAAAATTGATTGCTAATTAATGCTAATACGCAGCTGAAATTTTTTTTTTTTAACTATATTTAATGTCCTGTGCGATCACACTTAATATAGGTGGATTCTTACTACATATTGTCAAGTCTTGCACCGGAGATGAGGGGTATTGGTACTGTACAGCAATTGAAAGAAAAGGAGATCCTCAACTTCTTTTAAGATTTCCCGCTTGACCTTGAGGGTATGCATGTGTTATCATTAATACACAAGGAACATTTTCCCTAAAATACCACATTTAAACTAATGGATATGGTAAATCTAAACTAAATGGATACTTTTGTGTTTGATAAAATTACATAAGTATTACATTGCTAAATAGTAAAAACTGAAGTTTTGACATTTTTTTATAACTCAGATTTTGGGAAGCAACTTGCTGACTCTGCTTTCAATGGTATTTTAAATGACTGAATGGCAGGATAAGATATTGTTTTGTACATTTTATTACTGTATTATATTTGATAAGATGCTGGTTCTGAAGACCCTGAGAAAATGACTGTCCCTGAGGTGATGCAATGGCTTACAGGACAATCCCACAGGCACCTGCTTCTGTTGGAGCGACAAAGGTTTAAGATAGTGGTCCGTTTCCACCACAGCTGTCTAGACCGCATGCCAGACCACACTATCTGCTACCCAGTTGTGAGTGCATGTACACAGACTATTACCTTCCCTACAGCCCATCTTACCACGTTTCAGGAGTTTCAGCAGAATATGCTTATTTCAGTAAGATATGGTGCTGGATTTTACAGGGTCTGACATCCATAAAAGTGAAATATAAGTGTGTCCAGTGGCTGTTTTTGGTTGTCTTGTTAACCTTAACCAGTGTTTCTCAACCTCTGTCCTGGATGCCTACTGCACATTTCATTGTTATCCTTGCACAGTTCATCAGATCATTAGGAAGCCCTTACTAAATTATTGTTAGCTTATTAGGATTTTTAACGTGATGTTTTACACTTTTGGTTACATTCATGACAGGAACGATAGTTACTCATCACATAGGTTCATTGGTTCACAAGCTTATATTGAACATAGTCTTGGACAATTTAGTGTCTACTTGTCCACTTGCATGTTTTTGGACTGTGGAAGGAAACCGGAGCACCCGGAGGAAACCCACATGGACACGGGGAGAACATGCAAACTCCACACAGCAAGGACCATGGTTGAGAAGCATTGAGCTAAACATTAATAGGTCTGTTTGGTAAATGGTAGATGTAAACCAGAGAACATGATTAAACTGATGTTTTTCCACTGTTTCTATGGAGAAATGAAAATTGTTGAAAAGATTAAAATGTTCAAAAAACAAAGTCTTTTGTACCCAACTGTTTTAATGTTTAATCTTTAAAACAGTTCAATGTGTAAAGAACATATACTGCAAATGCTTAAATATGTGTTAAACAGTTTCTCATTTGTACAAATGAATTTATTATTTTACCCTATGTTCACATTCAAAACATAATTCAAAACCAAAATATAAATGTCTCGTCCATGGTCTTGTGATGGCCCCGTTGGGTTAATCACTTGTTGAAGGTGTTCCAGGCTTCGGCTGTTGAGAGGGCAAGCCACCGAAGGCAATACAATCCCTGCAGCCACCTCCTCCTGTTGGCTTTCAGTCTCAATGTCAAAGAGGTCCTACACAGAGACAACATGTTACTCTAAAATGTTTTTCATAATGACTGTTTTAACCAAATTATTCAAATCATAGTGTTCATACTGTGACGATACCTCTGACAAATCTGGGCAAGGGATAGGATTTTGAATGCGGCCCATTTCCCACAATTGGTTGGGGGTTAGATTTTGCTCTGTGAGAAGAGGATGGTTATCCCAAGTAGCAGAGAAACTTTGTAGGTCAGTTTGAAGCCGGGGCAAGAAGACAAACTGTGCAGCAAACAGGTGCCTGCTGTCAGCAGGATCCAGCAATCCCTCTTCCTCCAAACTGTGGAGCACATTGTAGTAGGTGCTGGTGACAACCATCCACAGGTCTCTCCACAGGCGCTCTATTCTAATTAACAGACACAAGGCAAGCTGGATTTTAAACTTAAAATCTGTGAGCTGATTTCACAGACATAAATTAAGGCTCCGACAATACATCAGTGGTATGTCACTGACATTCCGTGGGGTTACTGATTAATCAAAACTTGGCATAAGGCATAAATATATTGTATGACGAACAGTTTATATTTTGATGGCATGACTTTAATGTACAAGGTAGTGATACTTACCTTTGATTATGAACACTTTTTCCTGACATGAAGCTGCCTCTGCCACAGCCACGGACTGTAAACATCCATCTAGCAATATCAACATTTTCACAACCTTGGTCTGCTCTAACCCTAGGGTCACAGGCAGACAAAATGTTTCTACAGTCCTTAGATATATACCTTCTTGTAGAACAGCTCCTGATTCCAACACCTGAACCAGTCAAACAGCATTGTAAAAAGACAAAGTTAGCAAGACCAATGTTACATGAAGGAGAAAGCTAAATGCTGCAGGAAAGTTGATCTCCTTTGTAATACTAATAACTTAAAATACTCTACAAAACCTACAACAGCCTCAACTTCTATACCACCAAACCAATTAGGCTAATTTTAATATCCCATATTTCTATTTTGGGGTCTACAATAATAGATCTATGTGCTTTAATTTTCAAAAAGACAATATTTTACTCATATTCTACATAACCCTCTTTATTTACATGCAAAAATAGCTACATAAAAGTGAAAAACCTGAACGCATAATCTCTTACTTAAGAGGTAAAGAAAAACGTGCAATATTTTTAGGGGATGTCACAGCCTAAAAACTAATACATAAAGGCAGTCACAAACCTATTTGGAACACCATGTTTCTCCACTGACTGAAGAACAAATCCTAGGGCAGTGGATGCCTTGTTGTCTGACGCTGCTCCTAGATACATGATCTATGCGATTGGGGGCATAACACAACATATTACATATAATAATCAAACTATAACATGACCGGTATATGTTTTTCAATGCTCTTATTCACATTCTACATGTAGAAGATCGCTTGTTAAAAAATTAACTTGCCTTTCGTGAGAAACCATCTATAGCTCCAAATATGACCAATCCATATCTGTAAAAAGAACAAAAGGAATAAAAATGGGTCACTCATCATAGTTAATTACTAAGTTGGGTTTCCAAAAGTTAAAGGCTATAGACGTTTTATTCTTAAAGTTAAAAAAAAAAAAAACATAAGGGGGAACATGTAGACTGGCTTGCCGTATAAGTTTGTGGTTCGTATCCAGATGAACGAGAGACAATGGGGCTGGTACACTATCTACCACACAACCATAGGCAGACCCAGCCTTTCTGCTTAAGACACCCATCCTATCCACACGTCTCATGGATTCCCAAATTCTGGTCCATGTGATGCGATGCCCAAGAGCACGAAGTTTGCCCTTTATCATTCGAGAACCAATGTCAGGATTGCTTTTTTTAAGGTTGCTTACAAGTTGATCCAGTTGGTCATCAGTCACATTGCTGTATGTAGTTTTTAATGAAAGACCATATTCTTGCAACGCACGCTTCACTGTTCGTGTGGAGACACTCAGAAGTCTTGACATGCATGGGATTGATAAATCCATTTGTACAAATTCTTGCAACTTGTCTTTGCTTGTAGAAAATGTAGATAATTAAGATCCAGTGGGTGTTGAACAAAAGGTTTATTCCTTTTGTTTTGGTTAAGTCTTTGTAAGATCTGTTTTCCTAAATCCTAAAAGGAAATATAAAAAGTAATGTTAGAATATGTTCATATAGGTATTATTAACATTAATATTATTAATAATTTAGTTATCAAAATGTTTTGTTGTGTTTTAATGCAGTCATTGATTTAAGACCTGGTATTATGCTATCAAAATATCCTGTCTGTAGTTTATCATGTCAGTGCATTTTTTGAGATCACAAAGTGATGAGAAGAAATTGGGATGCTCAGTCAGTCATATACACACACACAGTACCAATCAAAAGTTTGGACACACTTTTCTATTCAATTGAATGGAAAAGTGTCCAAACTTTTGACTGGTACTGTGTGTGTATATGACTGACTGAGCATCCCAATTTCTTGGGCCAGTGATAGCTCAGTGGTTAAGGTACTGGACTAGTAAACAGAAGGTTGCCGGTTCAAGCCCCGCCACCACCAAGTTGCCACTGTTGGGTCCCTGAGCAAGGCCCTTAACCCTCAATTGCTCATTGTGTTCAGCTCATTGTGTAAGTCGCTTTGGATAAAAGCGTCTGCTAAATGCTGAAAATGTAAATGTAAATGGGACTGTACATACATACATACAGGGTGGGTCATAAGTTTCCATACATATGGTTTTTAACATTTTATTGTTCATATTTCAGATACCCTAAAAAATGCGTTTGACTAAAGAGTGACGAATTGAAATGATACTGATGGCCGGGTCAGGAAGCAGTCGCATGGTGTATCAGGAAAAGATACGAAACATAAATCATCTTAAGGAAAGTATCACCAACGCCATTACAAGCATAACTCCAGCTGTGTTTATACGTGTTCATCAGCAGTGGCGGAAACGTATTGAAATGTGTTTTCAAAACAATGGCAGTCGGGTAGAGCATATTATTTAAATAAAGCTTTTTCCCTACGTATGGAAACTTATGGCCCATACAGACACACACACACAAACACACACACACACACACACACACACATATATATACAGTGTATCACAAAAGTGAGTACACCCCTCACATTTCTGCAAATATTTCATTATATCTTTTCATGGGACAACACTATAGAAATAAAACTTGGATATAACTTAGAGTAGTCAGTGTACAACTTGTATAGCAGTGTAGATTTACTGTCTTCTGAAAATAACTCAACACACAGCCATTAATGTCTAATATAGTGAGTAATAATAATAATAATATAGCAACATAAGTGAGTACACCCCACAGTGAACATGTCCAAATTGTGCCCAAAGTGTCAATATTTTGTGTGACCACCATTATTATCCAGCACTGCCTTAACCCTCCTGGGCATGGAATTCACCAGAGCTGCACAGGTTGCTACTGGAATCCTCTTCCACTCCTCCATGATGACATCACGGAGCTGGTGGATGTTAGACACCTTGAACTCCTCCACCTTCCACTTGAGGATGCGCCACAGGTGCTCAATTGGGTTTAGTCCATCACCTTTACCTTCAGCTTCCTCAGCAAGGCAGTTGTCATCTTGGAGGTTGTGTTTGGGGTCGTTATCCTGTTGGAAAACTGCCATGAGGCCCAGTTTTCGAAAGGAGGGGATCATGCTCTGTTTCAGAATGTCACAGTACATGTTGGAATTCATGTTTCCCTCAATGAACTGCAGCTCCCCAGTGCCAGCAACACTCATGCAGCCCAAGACCATGATGCTACCACCACCATGCTTGACTGTAGGCAAGATACAGTTGTCTTGGTACTTTTCACCAGGGCGCCGCCACACATGCTGGACACCATCTGAGCCAAACAAGTTTATCTTGGTCTCGTCAGACCACAGGGCATTCCAGTAATCCATGTTCTTGGACTGCTTGTTTTCAGCAAACTGTTTGCTGGCTTTCTTGTGCATCAGCTTCCTTCTGGGATGACGACCATGCAGACCGAGTTGATGCAGTGTGCGGCGTATGGTCTGAGCACTGACAGGCTGACCTCCCACGTCTTCAACCTCTGCAGCAATGCTGGCAGCACTCATGTGTCTATTTTTTAAAGCCAACCTCTGGATATGACGCCGAACACGTGGACTCAACTTCTTTGGTCGACCCTGGCGAAGCCTGTTCCGAGTGGAACCTGTTCTGGAAAACCGCTGTATGACCTTGGCCACCATGCTGTAGCTCAGTTTCAGGGTGTTAGCAATCTTCTTATAGCCCAGGCCATCTTTGTGGAGAGCAACAATTCTATTTCTCACATCCTCAGAGAGTTCTTTGCCATGAGGTGCCATGTTGAATATCTAGTGGCCAGTATGAGAGAATTGTACCCAAAACACCAAATTTAACAGCCCTGCTCCCCATTTACACCTGGGACCTTGACACATGACACCAGGGAGGGACAACGACACATTTGGGCACAATTTGGACATGTTCACTGTGGGGTGTACTCACTTATGTTGCCAGCTATTTAGACATTAATGGCTGTGTGTTGAGTTATTTTCAGAAGACAGTAAATCTACACTGCTATACAAGCTGTACACTGACTACTCTAAGTTATATCCAAGTTTCATGTCTATAGTGTTGTCCCATGAAAAGATATAATGAAATATTTGCAGAAATGTGAGGGGTGTACTCACTTTTGTGATACACTGTATATGTATATATTTCATCCTCTCTCAGCTTCACAATTGCTTGTTTTTCACCCATAGACAGCTCTGTGGTTTTCATGTTGGTTACTCCTCTAACTATAAATGCACAGTCTGCACAGGCAAAACCCAAATCTGAAACTGAGCGTAGATGTTCAGCGCTATTTATTGTTTAAATAATCAATGTAACAGGACACACCTGGGCAACAAAACACACCTGACAGTCACATGTTCCAATACTTTTGCTCACAACAAAAATGGGTGGGTTCAGACAAAAGGTGCTATCTTCTGAACTGTGTATCAGATCCAGATGTAAATACCTGGAAATAAAAGCTGAAATGTTGATCTTTTGTCTCATATTCATCTTTTAATGTCAAACCCAAATGTTTTCAGTCTACAGCAGAAATAAAGGAATTGGCCTCACTGTTCCAATACTTTTGGAGGGGACTGTATGCTACAGGATGACATTTTATTGGAGCATGAATAATTAAAGCATTTTACAATGCCCAAAACGACTATTCAAGTCGTTTGACTAAACTGAGATGCTTACGTTTGAGGCTAACTGGCTGGTTAATGCTGAGTTAACACCATAACTAGCGTAAACACAACAACTGGATGTTTTACACTAAACCTCTAACACGAACTGTGTAATACTGTTCACTTAAATACTCTAAACCTGTATGATGGAAAAATGAACTAATAATCAGAAACAAATCTGTTGTTGCTGATACGCCATTTTGCAGGTGAGGCAAAACTCGCGGGCTTCTCTACTGAGAGGGCGTGTCTGTAGATGTACTCGGTGACGGGGATCTCCAGCAGCCAATGAGTGACGAGGTCCCGCCCACCCGTCAAAACGGTGTCAAAAGTCTAACCTGAGAAAAATTTTGAGTCGAGAGAAAAACTGAGAGAAGCGTAAGAGAGAGCAGCACAGAAAACAGTGTAAGAGAGAAACTTTTATACTGAAAGCGAGACCGAGAGAAACGTGACTGAGAAACAGCGCAGCCAAAAGCGTAAAACAGATTATTTATAAATGTAAAATACAAATAGAAAAACCAGCCACTAGGGAACACATGCCAGTGTATCTTTTGTGCCGGTCCCAAGCCCGGGTAAATGGTGAGGGTTGTGTCAGGAAGGGCATCCGACGTAAAACACTTGCCAAAACTAACATGCGAGTTCATCTAAGAGATACCATACCGGATCGGTCGAGGCCCGGGTTAACAACGACCGCCACTGGTGCTGTTGACAAACAGGGTGCCGGTGGAAATTGTGCTACTGTTAGTCGAAGACCACGAGGAGGGAAACGTGCCAGGAGACAGAAAGAGAGGAGGAAAGTCAAGAGTGTAGGACTGAGGGTGGCAACTCTAAATGTGGGGACAATGACAGGCAAAGGTAGAGAGCTGGCTGACATGATGCAGAGAAGGAAGGTAGATGTTTTATGTGTTCAAGAGACCAAGTGGAAGGGCAGCAAGGCTTACAGCATTGGAGCAGGGTTTAAACTGTTTTACCATGGTGTGGATAGAAAGAGAAATGGAGTAGGGGTGGTCTTGAAAGAGGAGTTAGCAAAGAACGTAGTAGAGGTGAAAAGAGTGTCAGATAGGGTGATGGGTCTGAAGGTAGAGGTAGAAGGTCTGATGTTGAATGTTGTCAGTGGTTATGCTCCGCAGGTTGGTTGTGAGAAAGAGGAAAAAGAGAAGTTCTGGAAGGATCTAGATGAAGTGATAGAGAGTATTCCCAGGGAGGAGAGAGTGGTGATAGGAGCAGACCTAAATGGACATGTTGGTGAAGGAAACAGAGGAGATGAGGAAGTGATGGGTAGGTTTGGTGTCAAGGAAAGGAACCAGGAAGGACAGATGGTGGTGGATTTTGCCAAGAGGATGGAAATGGCTGTAGTCAACACTTATTTCCAAAAACGGGAGGAACATAGGGTGACCTATAAGAGTGGAGGAAGGAGTTTACAAGTACACTACATTCTGTGTAGAAGAGGAAACCTGACAGAGATTGGGGACTGTAAGGTTGTGGCAGGGGAGAGCGTGGCCAGACAGCATCGGATGGTGGTGTGTAGAATGACTGTTGTGGTGAAGAAGAGAAAAAGTGTCAAATCAGAGAAGAAGATCAAATGGTGGAAGCTGAGGAAGGAGGAATGTGGTGAAGAGTTCAGAGAGGAGCTGTTAAAGGCTCTGGGTGGTAAGAAAGAGCTTCCAGATGACTGGGCTACTACAGCAACAGTGATTAGAGAGACAGGTAGAAAGGTACTTGGTGTGGCATCTGGACAGAGAAAAGATGATAAGGAAACCTGGTGGTGGAATAGTGAAGTGCAGGAAGTGATTCAAAGGAAGAGGTTAGCCAAGAAGAAATGGGACATTGACAGGACTGACGAAAGTAGACAGGAATATAAGGAGATGAAACGTAAGGCAAAAAGAGAGGTAGCAAAGGCAAAGCAGAAGGCATATGAGGAGTTGTATGAGAGGTTGGACACTAAGGAAGGAGAGAAGGACTTGTATAGATTGGCCAGACAGAGGAATCAGGCTGGAAAGGATGTGCAGCAGGTTAGACTTGTCAAAGATAGGAATGGTAATGTTCTAACAAGTGAGGAGAGTGTGATGGGAAGATGGAAGGAGTACTTTGAGGAGCTAATGAATGAAGAGAATGAAAGGGAAAGAAGAGTAGAGGTCATAGGAACGGTGGATCAGGAAGTAGGAAAGATCAATGAGAATGAAGTTCGGAAAGCTTTGAAGAGGATGAAGAAAGGGAAGGCAGTTGGACCTGATAACATACCAGTGGAAGTATGGAAATGTCTAGGTGAGGTGGGAGTGAGGTTTTTGACTAAATTATTCAATGGCATTGTACAGAGTGAGAAAATGCCAGAGGAATGGAGGAGAAGTGTGCTGGTGCCCATTTTTAAGAACAAGGGTGATGTACAGAGTTGTAACAACTACAGGGGAATTAAGTTGATGAGCCACACAATGAAGATCTGGGAGAGAGTTGTGGAAGCTAGACTTAGACAAGAGGTAACTATTTGTGAGCAGCAGTATGGTTTCATGCCAAGAAAGAGTACCACAGATGCCATCTTTGCTTTGAGGATGCTGATGGAGAAGTACAGAGAGGGTCAGAAAGAACTTCATTGTGTCTTTGTCGATTTAGAAAAAGCGTATGACAGAGTGCCAAGGGAGGAGCTGTGGTGTTGTATGAGGAAATCTGGAGTAGTAGAGAAGTATGTCAGACTGGTACAGGACATGTATGAGGACAGCAGGACAGTGGTGAGATGTGCTGTAGGAGTGACAGATAGCTTCAAGGTGGAGGTGGGACTACATCAAGGATCGGCTCTGAGCCCCTTTTTGTTTGCTTTGGTGATGGACCGACTAACAGATGAGGTCAGGCAGGAATCCCCATGGACTATGATGTTTGCAGATGATATTGTGATCTGTGGTGAGAACAGGGAACAGGTGGAAGATAACTTGGAGAGGTGGAGATATGCACTTGAAAGAAGAGGAATGAAAGTCAGCCGTAGCAAGACAGAGTACATGTGTGTGAATGGGAGAGAGACAAGTGGAACAGTGAGGCTACAAGGAGCAGAAGTCACAAAGGTGAATGACTTCAAGTACTTAGGGTCGACTGTCCAGGAAAATGGGGAGTGTGGTAAAGAGGTCAAGAAGAGAGTTCAGGCAGGATGGAGTGGATGGAGAAAAGTTTCAGGAGTGATTTGTGACAAAAGGGTGACAGCAAAGGTCAAAGGAAAAGTTTACAAGACAGTGGTGAGACCAGCTATGTTGTATGGTTTGGAGACAGTGGCATTGACAAAAAGACAGGAGAAAGAACTGGAAGTGGCAGAAATGAAGATGTTGAGGTTCTCCTTGGGAGTGACAAGGATGGATAAGGTTAGGAATGAGATAATCAGAGGTACAGCACAGGTTAAACAACTAGGAGATAAAGTTAGAGAGGCCAGACTGAGATTGTTTGGACATGTCCAGAGGAGGGACAGTGGGTATATTGGTAGAAGGATGTTAGATATGCAGCTGCCAGGAAAAAGACAAAGAGGAAGACCAAAGAGGAGGTATATGGATGCAGTTAGAGAGGACATGGAAGTAGTTGGGGTGAGGACAGAGGACGCAGTGGACAGAGTGAGATGGAGGAGGATGACTCGCTGTGGCAACCCCTGAAAAGGGCAAAGCCGAAAGAAGAAGAAGAAGTAAAATACAAATAGAACTCAAAATCTGTCCTTTAGGTTCTCAATATCTGCTTTTTGCTTCTCAATACTTTTGGCCCTATTTTGACGCCATACACCGCTGTCTAAAATATTTTAAAGCATCACTTTATTACTTATAATGAACTTCATTCATGAAAACACATCAGTGGAGGTTAATATTGTATTTAGGTTTTCTTGTAATAACAATTTGATGTAAATACTGTAATATTGTGGCTCTTCAGAACCAGCATGCATTGTAATGGGCATCATACACAGATCAGTCATAACATTAACACCACCTTGTATCTACACTCATGGTCTATTTTATCAGCTCCAATTACCATACTGGAGTACTTTGTAGTTCTACAATTACTGACTGTAGTCCATCAGTTTCTCTGCATACTAAGTTATCCCTCTTCCATCCTGTTCTTCAATCGTCAGGACCCCCTGATGTGATGGTGGTGTGTTGGTGTGTGTTGCACTGTTATGAGTGGATAAGACAGCAGTGCTACTGGAGTTTTTAAGCATCTCAGTTCCACTGCTGAGTCCACCAGCCAACAACGTCCTGTGGGCAGCATCCTGTGACCACTGATGAAGGACTAGTGGATGACCAACACAAACTGCAGCAAGAAATGAGCGATCGTCTCTGACTTTACATCTACAAGGTGGACCAACGAGGTAGGAGTGTCTATAGAGTGGACAGTGAGTGGACACAATGTTTTAAAAACTCCAGCAGCGCTGCTGTGTCTGATCCACTTGTACTAGTTCAACACACACTAACACACCACCACCATGTCAGAGTCACTGCAGTGCTGAGAATGATCCACCACCTAAATAATACCTGCTCTGTGGGGGTCCTGACCATAGAAGAACAGGATGGAAGAGGGATAACTAAGTATGAAGAGAAACTGATGGACTACAGTCAGTAATTGTAGAACTACAAAGTACTCCAGTATGGTAAGTGGAGCTGATAAAATAGACCATGAGTGTAGATACAAGGAGGTGGTGTTAATGTTATGATTGATGGATGTAAATAGCAAGCAAACAGTAATTATAAACAATTATTAACATTTATCATCATTTATGGCTGAAAGAAGAATAGAGCACAAACATATTTCTAATTTAAGTTTGAAAATCACTAAATTGCTGATCACTGAACACAAACATTACATTGTAGTTTGTGAATAGTACTTTGAAGGTTGACCAGATTACAGAGAGACTCTAACAGGAAATGTTACTTAAATGTTGTTAGAAAGTTTGTCTATGTTTAAGAGCGTGTTAAACACAAACAGACAAAACTGCTTTACTGCTTGATGCTACAATACATTCTCATTACAGATAGAAATGTGCATTATGCTTGTGGTAAAAACTTGATGAAGAAATAAAAGTGATTTAAAATAATGTCTGGATGAAATACTGCTTTATTAGTACAACCCCTGGCAAAAATTATGGAATCACCACTCTTGGAAGATGTTCTGTCAATTGTTTAATTTTGTAGAAAAAAAATAAATCACAGACATGCCACAAAACTATCATTTTTCAAAATGTCAACCTTCTGGCATTAAGAAACAATAAAAAAAAGAAACAAATATAATAGTTGTGGTCAGTCACAATTGCTTTTTTTTAGATCAAGTAGAGGAAAAAAATATGGAATCACTCAAATCTGAGGAAAAAATTATGGAATCACTCTGTAATTTGCAGTTTAAAAACAAAACATCTGCAGCAGATTAGATTTGCTAATTATTCTTCAGTTTAAAAAGAGTGCTCACACCTCGGAGAGCTGTTGCACAAAGCAGATTGTCATGAATCATGGTTCCAACACAAGATACAGTATGTCAGTTGAAACAAATGAGAGGATTATAAAACTCCTTCAAGAAGATAAATCATTGTGGAATGTCGCAAAAGATGTTGGTTGTTCCCAGTAAGCTGTGTTTAAAATCTGGACCAAGTACAAACAAAATGGGAAGGTTGTAAAAGGGAAGCATACTGGTAGACCAAGTAAGACATCAAAGCATCAAGATAGAAAACTTAAAGCAATATGTCTTGAAAACAGAAAATGCACAACAAAACAAATGAGAAACAAGTGGCCGGAAAGTGGAGTCAATGTCTGTGACTGAACTGTAAGAAATCACCTAAAAGAAATGGGATTTACATACAGAAAAGCCAAACAAAAGCCATCATTAACACCTAAAAAGAAAAGAACAAGGTTAAAGTAGGCTAAAGAAAAGCAATCGTGGACTGTGGGTGACTGGATAAAAGTGATCTTCAGTGATGAATCGCGAATCTGCATTGGGCAAGGTGATGATGCTGGAACTTTTGTTTGGTGTCTGTCCAATGAAATTTATGAAGATAACTGCCTAAAGAAAACATGTTAATTTCCACAGTTGTTGATGATATGGGCCTGCATGTCGGGTAAAGGCACAGGGGAGATGGTCTTCAATAAATGCCAAAGTCCACATTGAAATTTTGGACGCTTTTCTTATTTCATCAGTTGAAAGGATGTTTGGTGATGATGACTTCATTTTTCAAGATGATAATGCATCTTGCCATAGGGCAAAGGACGTGAAAACTTTCCTTCAAGAAAACATATAATGTCAATGGCATGGCCTGCAAATAGTCCGGATCTCAATCCATTTGAAAATCTCTGGTGGAAATTGAAGAAAATGGTCAATGACAAGGTTCCAACCTGCAAAGCTGATCTGGCAACAGCAAGTGACAGTTGAAGGCAGATTGATAAAGAATACTGTTTGTCATTAGTTAACTCCATGCCTCAGAGAGTTTAAACCATTATAAAAGCCAGAGGTGGTGCAACAAAGTAATAATGGTGCAGTGTTTTCTAATGATTCCATAATTTTTTCCTCAGATTTAAGTGATTCCATATTTTTTCCTCTACTTGATCTAAAAAAAAGCAATTGTGACTGACCACAACTATTATATTTGTTTCTTTTTTTATTGTTTCTTAATGCCAGAGGGTTGACAGTTTGAGAAATGATAGTTTTGTGGCATGTCTGTGATTTATTTTTTTTCTACAAAATTAAACAATTGAAAGAACATCTTCCAAGAGTGGTGATTCCATAATTTTTGCCAGGGGTTGTATATGATTGTTTTATAGATGTTGAGTGTTAAGTCTTTATTTGCCACTCGACCCTGAAGCAAAACAGTTGATCAGTAATCAGTAAAATATCCCATGTGCTATTTTTATCATCCTCAACAAGCGGTAGTCTGAAGCCCCGTCTAAAGTCATGTCTGTTCATGAGAAATGTTGTGAGCTCTCAGGTTGGTCTAGAACTCTGGTTTGTACACGTTTGGTGGTGTCTGTTTTATTCTGGGTAGATGTTGAAGTCTGGTGGTTTCGGTGACTGATGGTAAAATAAATGTGTAATTATTGTAAATCCTGTGGTGTGGCCAGGCAGAAATGAAGTGAATTGGATATGACATATTGTAAACATTTTGGAAGGAAAAAATTGATTTCAAAAGTGATTTTAATATCAGTAAGACATTTTGCTTTTCTTTATATAGTGCAACAGTCCATTGAGATTTTGAACGGCCTTCCAGCACTCTTCCCATCAGGAGTTGCACCACCACAGAAACTGGGACAGCCGAGTGAGGCTCTGTTTCATATTCTCATGGTAAGTATTGTCAACTGTTATTTATTTATTGTTTAGATAGTTCACTAAACTGCTGCAAAGAAACTTTAAGTTGTGATTTAAATCCTGAATATAGTTTGTTCTGTTCATGTCTGTGGCTTATAGTGCTTTTGGGTTTAGTTTTTTCAGCCCTCTGAAAACGCTGCTGCTGTTCTTAGCAGATGTCGTCTATCAGCCCCCCTGCTTCTAACTGACCAGGATAACTGCATGATCAGTGTTGGGAAGAACCCAGTGAGAACATTCCATAAAAAGACCTGCTGCACCAAGGTGTTCTGTACGTCATGGTGTACTATTATGTGCTGCAAGTCAGGTCCAGATTAAAGGACACTTTTTATTCTTTTTTTATGTTTAAAGATGGTATATGAAGACCAAGCAATGTTGTTAATGTTGTATACAGAGGGACATTGTTATTGGAAAGCCTTGACATCTAAGATTTACGTGTTTTAATAGAATTCTCAGAAGCTGCCTGAACCTGCTTGTTGTGTATTTGGATAAAGCTGCCATGATGGCACACTTGTTAAAGTTAATAAAAATTAATAGATACAAATTCAGATTTTCTGTTTCTTTTGATAAACGGACTTGGTGTATGATGTTTTAATTGGAGTATAAACTACATTCTTTTGAGTCTCGGATTACTAGCAATGCAGTCGTACCAATAGACTTGTATTGAGTCTCTATATCTTACTTTTGCACATGGGAACTGAATTTTTAATGCTTATATCATGATTAAAATGCTTAATTTACATATTAACTTACTGGTTTTAGGTCATTTAGTGTGATGCAAAAACCTGGGTATTATTGCTTATTTTAAGAAGTCTTACTTAGTAACATTTGTTTACCCCACTGGCAGCTCTCATCTAAAATGATTTGCTGATATGCATGGCTCATATCTAATTTTGAGAAACATGTTCCCCCGGCTAGGTTAGCAAACATGTCCTCTATTCTGGGAATAGGGTTTTGGTCTAAACTAGAGACTCTGTTGACCGTAAGCTTGTAGTCTCCACAAATCTGTATGGAACATCTGGTTTAACCACTGGAACAATCGGTGCTGCCCACTCTGAGAACTGGACTGGTTCAATCATGTTTTCATTTAATAACCTCAGTAGTTCCTGTTCTACTAAAGGCTTTACTGCATAGGGAACTGATCTCAGCTTGGAGAACTTTAGCAACTGGCCTTTCTAGTACATCATTAAGCATTAACGTGGGCTTTGCTGCCACCTTGTGGACAGGTTGAATTTCCACAGAGAGCTCTTTCAGCCATCTTCTACCAAATAGTGATGGGAATTTCGGCTCCTTTTAGAGAGCCGGTTCTTTTGGCTCGGCTCACTAAAAAGAGCCGGCTCTTTCGGCTCCCAACTGGCTCTTTAGATTTTTTTGTTGCTTAAATTAATTTATTACCAAATTACATGTAAAATGAATTACTAATGTAAATAAACATTGTATCAAATGTTTATTAATTAAATTGTTTTATTTATATACGCTACATGGAACAGAGTGCTCCAACAATAAATTATAAAATACAAAAACAAAGACCCATCTCAATTAGACAAAAAGATCTGATTGTGTATATTATTTGTACATTTGCATCTAAAGTGGGACGGCACGGTGGCTAAGTGGGTAGCACTGTCGCCTCACGGCAAGAAGGTCCTGGGTTCGATCCCCAGGTGAAGAGCCCGGGTCCTTTCTGTGTGGAGTTTGCATGTTCTCCCCGTGTCTGTGTGGGTTTCCTCCGGGTGCGCCGGTTTCCTCCCACAGTCCAAAGACATGCAAGTGAGGTGAATGTTCCTGTCATGAATGTAACCAAAGTGTAAAACATGACGTTAAAATCCTAATAAACAAAACAAAATAAACAAGCATCTAGAGTGAAACAACACAACATCAACGAAGCATCACTCACACTCAACAAAATATAAATGAAAATGTGCAAAACAAAAAGAAAATCCAGGTGACAGTATTTTTAAGTATTTAGTGAAGATTAGCATTCAGAAAAACCAAGGAGCTCATCTTTGATTTACATTTACATTTGACATTTTCTGATAAATGCAGAAAATGTAAATGTAAATCTTTGATGGGTTGATCCTGTTTCTCCTTTCTGTTATGATCTGCCCTGTTAAAATAGATTCTCTCTGAGGGGACAGATACACAGTCTATGTGCCATCACATGTATAAGATGTGGGTAGACTGAACACTTGGTCTCCCAGTGAACACTTGGTTCAGTGGGTCTGAACTTCTCTGTAAAAGGGGATTCTCGTGTCCAAACTTTACTATGTTTCCTCTCACTCATTTTCCTCACCTTTCCAGCGTGTAATGTCTGGCTGTGTAAAGCGCTGAGTTCTCTCTCTCTCTCTCTCTCTCTCTCTCTCTCTCTCTCTCTCCTGTTCGTGTGCTCTGTGTGTGTGTGTGTGTGTGTGTGTGTAACCCCTCCCCTCCTGCTCAGTGTAAACACACAAACGCCACCACGCATCTTGACCAATCACGTGCGGATTTGTCAGAAAAAAAACCCGGAAAAAAACGAATCGGCTCCCAATCAGGAGCCGGATCCCGTCGTTCACTTTAAAGAGCCGACTCTTAGAGCCGGATCGTTCGCGACCGACCCATCACTAGTACCAAACAGGTCTGGACCATTCCCTTCAACTACTAACAGAGGAAGCCTCTTTTTGGTTGACTTCTCTCCTGTGTAAGTTTTCAGCTGTAAAGAAGAGTGTTCTAACTCTGGTACTATTCTCTTATTCCACAGACGGGAGTTCTGATCTTTGCTGATTATTGTGACTCTGCAACCTGTGTCTACCTCAAATGTTACATTAGTTCCATTTATTTTTACTGTCTTTGTGATGGGTGCCACTTTGCTCACCTGCTATTGTGTCACACAGTAAATCGTGTGGATTTCATCAGCCTCATTTTCATCACTCTCACTTTCCTCCATTACGAGGTGAGTCCTCCTGTTTTTGCTGTCTGCACTTTTTCCTCCCCTGTTGGTGGACGCCCCCCCCTTTTTTTGACTTGCACTGGCTGTGGCATTGCCCCTACAGGCTCTCCTGATATGCCCACGCTTACCACAGTTATGATATATCTCTGTAGCAAACTTGCTATTGGCAGCAGAATGCAGACCCTTGCATCTATAGCATGTCTGACCTTTTCTTTGTCCTTTCATTTCAGAGGAGAAGACGTGATGCACTGCCACCTTCCCTGCAGACACCCTCACCGTTGCTGCATCTTCCAGACCACGTCCATGTAAGTCCTTCACATCCTTATTTGCTGATTCCATTGCTTGGCTCATTTTCAAAGCTTTATCGAAGGATAAGTCCAGCTCAGCTAACAGCCATCTTTAAATTCTGTCGTCATTCACGCCACACACAAGTCTGTCTCTCAACATCTGTGTTAAGGCCTCTCCATAGTTGTAATGTTGTGCCAACTTCCTCAACTCAGCCACATAGTCTGTAATACTCTCTTCTCCACGGCGTACTCGGGAGTTAAACTTGAATCTTTGTATTATTTCGCTGGGTTTGGGGTTGAAATGTGCACCCAGCAATTCCACCA